>NC_090023.1:188355005-188655005 GCF_037176765.1 Anolis sagrei
TATCAATGTTATAAATAATTTTTTAATGAAATCCAGAGCTGTATGGTTTTGAAGTATGGAGTAAAACTCCTTTTGTTAGGGGATTAGCAGATAGGTTCTTTGTCTGAAGTTTCCTCTTCAGATTCCCTCAGGGGTTATATGTATAGTTTTTGCCATTCAGGCTGCTGGAAACAAGTTCTATTGCAGGTTGGGGAAACTTTAATATCTTGCTATTGCAAACCTTCATATAATCTAAAAAATATAATAAAATTTATATTGACTTTGGATCTCATGTTGAGTTTATCTTATGGAGTTTTTTTTACAATGGAGGGAGAAGGGCTCAGGATCACAAAAGCTGATTTGGGGGCCCACATTTTTACTCAGTTTTACTTTTTCAAGTGAAAACCAAAATTCCACTTGAAAAATACCTCTTACAATATTGTTGTCTAACGCACAAATCTAATTAACTCCTTTGGGACATTATGTTGATTCTTGACCACACTATGAAGATATTCTGCATGAGCAGAAGAGCTTAATCCAAGGAATTTATGTCAGAAGAACATCAACATCTTAACATTTGGGGACCAAATCACTTTTTTCAGTTTCTATAAACATTTTGAAGGAAACAGTAACACAACTAGAAGAGACAGTTAAAATCAGTTAGCTGTGGTGGCGCAACGGGTTAAGCCCTTGTGCTTGCTGAACTGCTGACCTGAAGGTTGGTGGTTGAAATCCACGAGATGTAGGGAGCTACCATCTGTCAGCCCCAGCTTCCCATGCAGGGATATGAGAGAAGCCTCCCACAGGATAGTAACACATCCGGACGTCCCCTGGGCAACATTTCTGAAGACGGCCAATTCTCTCACACCAGAAGTGATTTGCAGTTATCTCAAGTCACTTCTGACACAATAATAATAATAATAATAATAATAATAATAATATTTTACTCAGTCTTCCCTGATGAGAACCTAGCAGAGTCAACGAGGCTTTTTCTAGATCCCGCCACCATTTCTGAGAACATGGGATTGGGTTTTCTCTGGAATTCCGTTCCATGGAAAGCTAGGTTCACCTTGCCTTCTCTCTGCTCTTATTTCATCAGTATGCATATAACTTGCATTCAAACACACTTTTGAATCATTAATTACTTTTTGGGATGATTTTATAGGGTCTGTCTGTGTGTGCATATGTGTGCATGATGTACTTCCTGATTTAAAACATGATTTCATATTTTAAAATTTTAATATTGTTTTAATTGAGTTTTAATTGTTTTATTGTTTTAATTGAGTTTTAACCTCTTTGTTGTAGGGCTGTTTTTAGCATCTGTATGCTACCTTGTGTCCCATACCAGGAGAAAAGAGGACACATGAATAAAATAAAATTAATTTCCATGCTACCACCAAAGCTTGCTAGAGTAGCAAGTATCCCACATGTAGTGCTGGCAAGGAAACAAAGCTCATGTTTAAGCTAATGCATAAGAGAACAAATACATTAAAAGGAAGTGTCACAAATATGAGACAAGAGGCAAGTATTTATAATAATATAATGTATTGTATTTTCCACTATAAAAGAATAACATACCATGTTATTTTGCAAGAAGGTATAAAGTGAAGTAAGTAAACAAAGTCTGTTTTAATTGCTCCATTGTTCCTTTGATGCAGATTTGTTCCTGGCCCTGAAGGGGAAATGTGTCTTCATTCTAAATCATGGATTTAGGTGTCCAAGAAGTTCAGCATCCTGTCCCTTGAACAGAGCTTGTAATTGTGTAGAGTTAGGATTCTTTCCAATTACATGGAAGCAGGTTTTTGCACCTGAAACGCCAACTCATCTGACACCATATTGGAAAGACCATTTTAGTTTCTCCTGTTTACTAAGCCATCAAATGAGGAAAAAAGAAAAACCTCACAAAGAAGAGAAAAAAGCAACCATAGCTCATTTGCTGATGGGAGCTTATTTATTTGTGACCTTGTTCAAAAGTTTGCATTGACTAGCCTCATTAACGGGCTCTTTTATCCTTTAAATTACAGTTTTGCAAAAGAGTCAGACTAGTTTAATACCAGATTTAGCAACTCTATTCGCAAATCACGTTCATCAACTGACTATTCTTGCTGTCCTTCCTTCTACTTTTTTTTCTCCTCCTCCTCCTTCCTCTTCCATCCTTTATTTTATTCTCTGTCTGCAGTGTTTGTTAGGCAGTTAAATTTTCAAATAGCTGTTCTCTTTTGAAGTGCTAATGTCAGCACTGCTGCTTCCTTAGCATTTAACTTTGCCGGCTGTCAAGTTTCACTATTACTCTTTGTTTTGTGTTTGTTATTTTTTAATTATCAGGAGAAAAGCAACACAACAGAAAAGAAACTCTAATTAGGATTTTGTGAATAAATGCTAAGTCCCAGCAGCCCTACCACCCCCGGGCAATGATCTTTTCAGATCTCACCAGCAAAGAAGGTTATGCTCACCTAAGTAATTGGATAGGAGGCCGTCTAGAAAAGCCAAGGGCATTGCATGATGTGAAGCTGAAGATCTGGAATCTGCTAGCAGATGTCACGTACTGATAATGAGTAGATGCGCTTGATTCAAAGCCTGCCTCAACCATGAGCTTCAGAAGCACCCTAGTTCAGTGACAGAACCCAGGAATGTCATGCAAAAGGGCCCAGGTAGCAGCTAATGCAAAGTTTTTATCCACCAAATCTTTAAAAAAGCTGTTGCCATCACAGTAGAAAAGCAGATAATCCATAGTTCTCCAGAAGTTATCACCTATCCTGGATGTAGTTGATGAGATCTAGAATCCAAAATGCCAAGCTAGTTGCACAACTCCTATACAGTGCCCAGTTAAACCCCTTTCTGACTTTACTCCATTGGAGAGTGTACAATCCAAATTCTTAAGATTGGTCCACCAGGTACCAAGGTGTGTCTCCAATGCCGCCCTACATCTGGAGACTGAGGTCAGTGTGTGCATGGTTATACTGAACCATTGGCATAGACTATCCCTCTCTCCCCTTGGCCTTGCATCACTTACTGTGTTGGATGACTTTCAGTCCAGGTGGGAAAAGACAATAGCAGCCAAAATTTCATCTCTGGGCTTCTTTTCAGGACTGCTAATCAGTATGGGCAGGAGCCACTGATGACACAATGGGTTAAACCCTTGTGCCGGCAGGACTGAAGACCGACAGGTTGGAAGTTCCTGAGCTTACTTTGTCAGCTCACTTTGTCAGCTCCAGCTCTCAATGCGGGGACATGAGAGAAGCCTCCCACAAGGATGGTAAAACATCAAAACATTCAGGCATCCCCTGGGCAAGGGTTAGGGCAGACGGCCAACTATCTCACACCAGAAGTGACTTGCAGTTTCTCAAGTCACTCCTGACATGAAAAAAAAAAAAACAGTCTTGGCTATGGCCAAGCCAAATCTCTGGTTAAACAGACATTGAGCACCAATCTGACTTAGCCAGCACCCCATTCTTTATCATCAATAAAGTCAGTGGGTTTTGTACCTCCCCTATGAAATATCTAACAATGCTGGAGGTTTTCAGCCATCGGAGGGCATTCACTCTGGCACATTGCCATGCACTCTCATTTGCCGTATTGAAAGTTACTGTTACTGGGATATCCTATACTCCAAGAGACTGTGCCCCTGTGACTCAGGACACATAGAGACAATGGAACATGTGCTTCTTTAGTGCCTGTTCTATAGAGATATTCGATCCCCTCTCAATGCGCCATGGCTATACAAACAACCAGGACACGCTGGACAAGTTTACATCTCCCTGCTGCTTTCAAACACTAACTTGGCTATAACTTATAATGTTGCCAAGTTCTGCATGGTTTAAAATCTGGTGGTCGATAACTGATAGCACAAGCTAGTACAAGCCAGGACTTCATACTAGCAGAAAATTGGCTTTGCAGACTTTGAATTATAATATGGATGTTGCTCCCTCCTCTGTTTGACTAGACATCTCTTCCCCGTGCCTCATAAGCACCCATATTCCCTCCCTTTAGATTTCCTTCCCTTTAATTCCATAAATTGTGTTGAGTTTTAATATAATCCTGTATATGGCTTTTATCTTAGATTCTTAAGTTAATTATATTAATGTTCTAACAATGATACTTACTTTAAAGTTTTAAATCTCTTAACCTTTAACTCTTAACCAAATTGCCAATATCTGCTGGATAATGAAGGAAGATAGGGAGTTTCAGAAAAACATCTATTTCTGTTTTATTGACTATTCTAAAGCCTTTGACTGTGTGGATCATAATAAATTGTGGCATGTTCTTGGTGGTATGGGGATCCCAAGTCACTTGTCTGTCTCCTGAGGAATCTGTATAACAACCTAGTAGCAACTGTAAGAACTGACCACAGAACAACAAGATTGGGAAAGGAGTACTGCAGGGATGTATACTCTCACCCAACTTATTCAACTTGTATGCAGAACACATCATGCAACGCACGAGGCTTGTCGAATCTAAGAGTGGGGTTAAAATTGCTGGAAGAAACCTTAACAACCTTAGATATGCAGATGATACTACTTTGATGGCCAAAAGCTAGGAGGAGCTGAGGAGCCTTCTAACCAAGGTGAAAGAAGAAAGTGCAAAAGCTGGGTTGCAGTTAAACATAAAAAACAAGATTATGGCAAAAAGACTGATGGATAACTGGGAAATAGAGGGAGAAAACGTGGAGGCATTGACAGACTTTGTATTTCCAGGTGCAAAGATTAGTGCAGACACAGACTGCAGCCAGGAAATCAGAAGATGTTTACTTCTTGAGAGGAGAGCAATGACCAATCTCAATAAAATAGTGAAGAGTAGAGACATCACATTGGCAACAAAGATCCGCATAGTTAAAGCAATGGTATTCCCAGTAGTAACCTATAGATGCGAGAGCTGGACCATAAGGAAGGCTGAGCAAAGGAAGATAGACACTTTTGAACTGTGGTATTGGAGGAAAATTCTAAGATTGCCTTGGACCGTAAGAAGATCAAACCAGTTCATCCTCCATGAAATAAATCCCAACTGCTCACTGGAGGGAAGGATGTTAGAGACAAAGATGAAGTACTTTGGCCACATAATGAGAAGACAGGAAAGCCCGGAGAAGATAATGATGCTGGGAAAATTGAAGGAAAAAGGAAGAGGGGTCGACCAAGGACAAAATGGACGGATGGTATTGAAGTGACTGGCTTGAGATTGAAGGAGCAGGGGATGGTGACAGTTGACAGGGAGCTCTGGCTTGGGCTGGTCCATGAGGACCTGAAGCATTAGAACAACCTTTAATTCTGATATTCTTGTATGGGACTATGTCCCTCTTCTCTCAAACTGATCATTGACCATAATAAAGTGAACTTCAACTTGAATCCAAAATATCTAAACAAGTTAAATTAATCTGTATTTAAATTTAGAAGATTGATTTACACCAAGAATGAGCAATATATGAATACAGTCAAGCTACATATGAATTGTAGGAGTCATATCTAAGTCAGATGGCTATAACCTGGAGATTGCCTGTACCATATCACAATTATATGAATGTATTAATACTGTCAAAATACTGTCAAACTACAACTCTAAACAATGATGAGGGATATGGATTGTTAAAACTATCTGCAAGGCCAAATGTTATCCTTCCTTGCTTTAAGCGATAAAAGACAATCTACAGCCTCCAACCATAAGTAAATTCTACCAAATTCTATGGGACTTACTCCTAGATATTTACAACAGTATATATTGTAAAAGTTAGAAAATCAGAATGTTAGTGTAATGCTGCTATCATAATCCATGACAGAACAATTACAGGTAGCCCCTAGGTTAGAAACAAGATAGGTTTTCTATGTTTGTTCTTAAGTTGAATGTCTATATAACAGGTACATTTTTGAAGTTTAAGTTTAAGCCAGTTTTGGATAGCTTACAGAAGGGTTAACATCCCTATAACATTTATTTTGCTGTCCGTGCCCTTGTTCAGAAGATTTCACCTCATTTTCTGACCATGTGACAATTAAATTTTGAAAATTTTGGGTTATTGTGGAAACAAGAATCAGTGATAAAGCTTCAGTTGAGACATCTTTTTCTTTTGATAATTCTTACAGGAATTAATTTCCCTTCCTAGGGATAGATTTCCTCTCACTTCCTGCTGTCTCACCCCCGTTCTTAAGAAGGAGTCATATCCAAGTCAGATGTTTGTAACTTGGGGACTGCCTGTACTATATCACAAACCAGAAATTTCTGTCTCTGTGTGCTGTGTTGAAGGACATTATTTGGGGTTCTGGGATATGTTACAACTCTAATATGCATTTCTTTTACTTCAGCATGACATTATTCATGTCATAGACCCACCACTTTCCTAAACCAACACCCCTATTTATGTAGGACTAAAAGTCACTTTAGTCTGAAATGGCTGGAGTGATGGAAGTTAAAGTTCAATATATCTGGAGGGTGCCAGTGCTATAGCTTCACTAGCCATATTTATATAGTTGACTATAGTACGTGATCTGCAGTATCTCCAATGGCACCTGGTCATTTAAACAAGAAATTTCCCCCTAATCCAAGAAGTCCTTCGACTTAATTTTACAGTTGAGGCAGAGCATTGATATTCACACTCAATAATGGCATAACTCTCGAATGAGCTATTCTTTCAGGAGAAAGGCAACACAATAGTTATTTATATGTTAATGCACACAGCACTTTGGGGACTTATGGATTAACTATAAACATGTGGTATTATTAAAGCAAGTATCATGCCGTAAAGTTACTATATTAATCCCTATCAACAGGGATTGCAAAAGGTGGTGTTGGGGAGTAGCTCTGTTCTTACTAAGTGAAGAGGTATAATTCATGCTGTGTTATGCTGCTAATTTTCAGATTCATTCTGCACCACAGAAGAATTTGCTTAGGAAAATGGAAAGCCTGTGATTGCACTGTAGCCAATTTATCAGAACGCTGCTACAATTCTCATTTGTTAATATTGTATGCCTCACAGTCACACAATAATCATATTGCAGAACTTTGGCATTTTCCAATCTCGTCAAATTTTAATTTACTATGGAAGTTTAATCAGTTTGCTTGATGATTACAGCAAGGAAAAGAAAGAAGAAAGGAGATCTGAATGGTAACAATAGTCCTGCTTGCCAGAGGTTTGGACACATATTGGATTAGGCACCCAAAGAGTGGTTTAAATGTATATTTTTTACATAAGGGAATTCCCTCTTATAGCTGCATCTTTTTGGATTTCATTTGTTGAGGAACTTTTGCTATGTGAAAAATCACATCCTATGTTAAAGCCACTTCTGTTGTCTCTGAGAAATCCTCCATCAGTGTCTCCTACCCACATCTCCTACTCACTTGGCACATTTAGCCTAGCTCCTCAGCAATAGCCTGTATGAGAGACCCTACCAGTAGTACTGTTGCTGTTAACATGATCTCTTACCTCACAGAGAATCCCACCACAGCAAAAAGATAGTTCAAAGGTGAATTGGTGGGCAAAAATTAATGGACTCAAATTGCCCAGGCAAGTCATTTGCAAATACTTTTGCATTACGGCGATTACTGGGAAAACCCACCAAGGCCAAGTCTGAACTGTACCTAAAATCAGAGTTCACTTTTGTGAAAAGAGAAGGAGGTGATATCAGAGTCTACTTTAAAAAAAAAAAAAAAAAAAAAGGCCTTGAGCTTTATTTCTGTAAGCTCTGGCTTTACACCGTCACTAATTAGAGTACATCAAAAGTGGATTCCAAAAGCAGACACCAGGGATGCACATTACAAGATGAACTTGTATAGTTCTTATTTTCCCATAGTTAGACTCTGCACCTGGCTGTGAAGGATTACTTACAAAATTTCAAAGTAAATAAATCTAGGAGTGCAATCCTATGCACATTTACTCTGCAGTTAAGACCTCTTTAAACTACGCTTCCTTTGAATCTCCTCGTCAGACTCTTGTTCGCGAGTAGCCCGCTTGACTCCCCTGCTTTCCTCCCCATCCCCCATTTCACAGTCGGAGAAACCCTCGAAGGTTTCAGAATCAGTCAGGGCCATGATTATCTCTCTAATCCGCTTTCGCTGCTGCTTCTCTTCCAGCACCTGCACAGCCCTCTTCTACCTCCTACCAGTAGTAGCAAATGTAACCATCACGCTGTACTACAACAGCTGCAATGCCCGTTTACCTGTCTCATGTGATAAAATGTTGCGAGTAAGTGCTGCTTTCTTTCATGTTAAGTGTGCAGATTTACTTGCAAGTAAGTCCCATTGATTTCAGCAAGTAATTACCCAAAAACATGTGCATAAGAGCTAGAAATTGAGTAGATTTTCAGATTTTAGATTGTAATTCCCTGCATTCTTCTCCATAGGCAATGCTGACTGGCAACATAGACCAATAACATCTAGAGAACTATAAGATTCCCAGCCCTGGTATACACTTGTACTTCTAAATGCTTCTTTTTCGGAAGTAATTTATATTGACATTAGTGGAGTACACTTCCAGATAAAGGTTTTCATTAACACATTCAGTTAGGAGATGCTTTAATTCTGTTATATGTCTGCTTCATGGCTCTATATCTAAATTTCTTTTGTTCTCTCTCTCTCTCTCTCTTTTTGCCACTTTGGAGAAGCATTGTTTGGAAGGTCATAGAGCAATGACTGTGAAACTCAGAAGAAATTAAAAGGGAAAATAAGAGAAAATAAAGAAAACAGATTATATTTTTAGAAAATGAATTATTTAAAAGCACTTCCTCTGTATCTGAGTATATAATTGTCCCCAAAATAACTATTTTCTCAAAATGAGATTAAATTTAATTGTTCATGTATGAAATATGGACTTCTCTGTTTTGTTTTAGTAGTACAAATAAATGCAAAAATTCAACTGTAGAGCTTCTAGCCATGGTTCTCTAATACAAGAAGCAAATAAAAATACATATATATTGGTGGAAGGAGCATAGAAAACTATGAAAGCCTGATAAATAAATACTGCACAGGCAAGTATCCCATGAGATCTTACTTTGCATCCTACTTTGTGTTACTTTCTACCCTTTTATAATAGTAATTATACATGCAGTCATTAAAAACATTTATTTAACATTTTATCTACTGCATTCTCTGCTAAAAGTATTGCACCCAAAGCAATGTGTAGTATAAGCCATAAATTTCACAATAAAACATCTTCAAAACATAATAAAAACCAAGCTCAGCTAGCATACCACACAACCAAAATGAGCCCAGCTTTTTCTAATAGAATGATACCAGTTTCTATTGACATTAAACTAGAAAAAGTTAACAGGCATCAACTGTAATTGATTCCTGATTATAATTTGTAAAAAAAAAAAAAAGGAACTCAGAAAGGCCCATCTTTTCTTCTAAACTTCAATTTCTTGAACAGATGTAGTCACAAAAAAAAGTATAATCTCCAAGTTCTGGATATGATAGAAACAGTCAGGTTTGAGGCTGGAACAAACACATTGGGATAAAGCTCTAGAACAGGAGATTTGAGAACTCCGGAAATCTGTACTGTACCACAAGGAAGTTTAGGCATTGCTGCTACTTGGGGTCCACTTCAACAGGGACCACTTAACCAGGGGCCACTTTGACCAGGGACTACTCTCCAACATGAGTACCAAAAGGATTACGAATCAGTTTTTGGGCATTTTCAGAATCTGTTTGGTTATTTAGGGTACTTATTCAGAAAATTGCATTGGATAGACCACATCAGCTCTAGTTTCTGATATAGAGCATATGCCACCCAGTAGTTGTCATCTGCTTGCCCAAAGAAAACCATATTTAATAATCTAGAGCTGATGTAGTAGTAGTAATGTTTCATGGGTAGTCAGCCTCTCCACTCTCATTGTCGCATGGTTTTGAGGAAGCAGTATAGTAATGATGAGTCCGTCAACCATATTTTTGTTCTTACAGACCACTTGTGGTCCACAGACCACAGGTTTGGAACCACAGATTTACACTGTAGAAATAATGCAGTTTCACTCCACCTTACTTGCCATGGGTCACTGCTACACACATACTTGATCTTAGCCAAAAGGTCGAGAAGCAATTTGGTGAGGCACCAGCACTATTTGGGAAAGAAAGCTAAAGATCTTGTAAAACGGCAACTCCCATGATTCCAAGGGTCACTGCTATGGAATCATAGGAGTTGCAGTTTTACAAGATCTTTCACTTTCTTTCCCAAATAATGCTGGTGCCTTACCAAATCACAATTCCCAGGATGCCACAGCATTGAGCCATGGCAGTTTAAGTGATGCCAAACTGCATTAATTCTATAATATAGATGTTCCTTTAGAGAAACAAGATCTCACTAAACTGGGTTTGAGTAGAGATCTAAAGTTTCTGGAAGTGACGGGTTGGGTGGGGGCAACATTTTCCAAAAATTTAACATCATTTTGCTACTGTGTGTGTTTCTGTGTGTGGTATTCCTTCAAGATATTTCTGACTTATGGCAAACCTAAGGCAAACCTATTATGGGGTTTTCTTGAAAATGTTTTTCATAAGGCACTTAAAAATCAAACATATATAAAACAAGGTAGAGCATAAATGTATTAAGTTTGCTATATTAAGTTTATTCACAATCTAATTGCAAATTGAACAGTTTTTTTAAATGGTTGCAAATAGAGATACAAGGCCTTGTACAATAAGGAACACCTGTATTATAAGGGACCTCTTTGCTTTTGCATGTTTGAGGAAAAGACCATAGAAAGGCTAACATGAGTAAAACAAAGAAAATTAATTAGCTCAATTATTTAGCACTCCATAGTGTCAGGCACAGCACATTCATTCCTTAAAAGGAATGAAGAAAACCATAACTGAAATAGTAATTATCTAATACTGTAATAGTCTTACATAATATCTTTCCTCTTTCCATATATTTTAGACATGATTTGGGGTCAGTTAATATGTGAACACCTTGTCTTGAACATTTTATTCATAATTCTAAAATGAAATAATTTCCTCTCATTTTTCCAGGGTGGAGTTTTATGGCTTTTTTCTGATTTTTCTTTCCATTTTTTTCCTGGGCTTTTTGATCTCTTGATTTGAGGCCTGGGCTTTATCCCTACTTGATGTCTAGGGAACACATGCCCTCCAGGCATCATTGAATTTCAGTTCCTATCAATCTTATGCTGGTTCTACACTGTAGAATGAATGCAGTTTGACACCACTTTAACTGCCATGATCCAATGCTATGGAATCATTGGAGTTGTAATTTGATGCAGCACCAGCACTATTCAGCAGAGAAGGTTGAAGACCTTGTAAAATTATATGTTTCCATAGCATTAAGTCAGGACAATCAAAGTAATGTTGTTCTACATTCATTATGTATATAGGTTTTTTTGTTACAGAAATAGGTTAAAATAAATGGAGAGGGGGGAAAGAGCTAGGAAAAAGGGGGGGTCTGTTGTAGGAAGGAGATCGGGAAGGTAAGTGTAGGGAATATAGGTTTAGGGAAATGGGTAAGGTTTCTGACTTCCAATTGTCTTCACCTTGGTAGTAGTATTCAAAATATTCCATCTCTTTGTCATTTGTCACTTTTATACTCTTTTCCTTAAGGGCTTTGTATTCTAGCTTTCATTTTAAGTTGATTATCAATTTCAAGTTTTCTTGAGTTATAAAATCCTTTACTGGAGTCCAGTCTGTTTTTTGTGTCTTCAATTTTGGTTTTATATTCATTAATTGTGTCAATTTTTCCATATTTATAACATCTATAATCTTCATTAACCATTGTTCCTGAGTAGGGATCTCCTTAGTTCTCCAATATCCCGCATAAATTATTCTGGCCGCAGTTGTTAAATAACGGAAAAGTTTGTCCTTTTTTCCCCCTAATTCTACATCTATTATTCCTAGTAGGAAATATTCCAGTTTTAATTCCATTTTATTGCTAGTATCTGCATTCATTCTATAGCAGGCATGAACCAACTTTCTAACTTGGGGGCCACATGGTGGGCCGGAGCAGGTTGGGTGGGCTGGGAGGGAGGGGTTTTCCCCCAAGTCCCCTCCCTGCTCTTTCCTCCCCTTCCTCTTCTCTTTCCGAGGCAGAGAGTGAAACATTTGGGTCCCAAAAGGGTTGGCCTTGGTCAGGATGAGATGTTGGATAGGAGAGAAAAAATGTATTCATTAGACCCCATATTGCCTACTCCTGATATAGAATTCTAATATCCTAGAGCTGGAAGAGATCTCCAAGGGCTACCCAGTCCAACCCCATGTCATGCAAGAAGGCACAACCAAAGCACTCCCAATAGACAACCTCTGCTGAAAAGCCTCCAGAGAAGGAGACTCCAACACACTCACAGGCAGCCTATGCCATTCTCCAGAAAGTTCTTCCTAATCTTTTCAGTCAAATCTCTTTTCTCACCATTTGAACCCATTGCTCTTTTGGGTCCTGGACTTGACATCCTTAGTAATCCTGTTTAATGGTGAAGGATGATGGTAACAGAAACTTATCAACAGCTGGCAGGCTGAAGATTTCCAATCTTTGTCTTAAGGGATCAAAGATTGGTCGGTGATGTCTGCTGACATTTACCAAAGACTAGGCAATGCCCTTGTATTGCAGGGCTTGTAGCATATGCCTGCGTATATCTACTCAGAAGTTCAAGAGAATACCACAGTATCCCTTTCCAGGGACAAGTATATCAGGTTGCAGCCTTAAATCAACCAAATTTGCAGCGACTGCAGAACACCAAAAGTGCAGGAGAGTAAGACGTCAGGTTTTATCTGCCAGGTGACCTCTCCCCACATTCTAGAACCCTATAAAATACTTTCCAGAAAGGTGTAATTTAACCAAACACTGAAAGTCAAGCAAAGACACACCTAGTGGAAAGGTGTCACAATGTGGGTGCCACGTCACAAGCTTTGAAAAACTTCAAGTCTGAATGGGTAACTTAAAGATGAGATGTGGAGAATCATTTTCCCCACTGTTCAGAGTGTCATAAGTTTCATGAAGGCAAAACTATATAGGGTGTTAAAACTCATAGCCAGCATTCTGAATCAGGGGAGACAGCAGTTGAATCAGAAAAGAATATAGTAAGTTTCTAGTGTCAGAATGGGGAAGCACGTGAAGGGTAGTCAAATGGTGGCCCTCTAGATCAATTATTCCCAAGCTATGGGTCATCACAGAATGGTTTTCTGTGGAGTCAATGTACAATGGTGAGCTATGGACATTTTAAAATGGAAAAACAAAAATTCATGTCATCCAAATGTCACCATGCTTGCACTTTGAGTTTCACTCCCCTTTGTTTCTACATATCTCTGTGGGAGTGGGTTTTCAACACTTCTTCAATTGAAAACCAAAACAAGAACAGATTTAATATTGAGAATGACATGAGGTTCGCATTAACAAAAACTCAACCATAAATTTTTAAGCTTGTTAATTAGTTCCAATTTCAATCATCACATTAAAATTTGTTATACATTAATGTTATGTTGAATTATATCATACTGAAAAATCTATTTCTGATATATTTTCATTTACTCATTTACTTTATTGGAGTGGCGGGTCACTTTGCCTCTATAAAATGGGGTTATGACTTGAAAAAGGGAGCCACTGCAGTAGATGTTTTTTGGAATGCAGTATCGATCCTCCTTCACTTTATGTTGGCTAGGGTATATGATATTGGAGTCCCCAGTGGTGCAGTGGGTTAAAACGCTGAGCTGCTGAGCTTGTTGACCAAAAGGTTGCAGGTTCGAATCCGGGGAGCGGTGTGAGCTTCCGCTGTCAGCCCCAGCTTCTGCCAACCTAGCAGTTTGAAAACATGCAAAAGTGAGTAGACCAATAAGTACCACTCCGGCGGGAAGGTAACGGACAATGCCGGCTCGTCAGCTTAGAAATGGAGATGAACACCACACCCCAGAGTCAGACACGACTGGACTTCATGTCAGGGGAAAACCTTTACCTTTACCAAGGGTATATGATAATTGTAGCCCCAAAACTGATGGACCCAAGGTTTCCCACCTGTGCCGTAGTGGTTCATAGAAAATAGATTTAAGTTCCTCTGGATCATCACTGTTAAGATTTTCAGTATCTATACAACACCTAACTATTACCTTTGAATTTTTAGAAGAAGGAAATGCCATTTCGAAAAGCTTGTATTGGCAACCCTCCAGGTCTGCAATGATATAGTCAAGGGCCTAGGACTGTCATTACTTCCCACTATCCAGCCTATACTTGTACTTAGGTCTTTAGTGCCAAAATCATATCTCCTGAATTTGATAACCATAAACCTAAACAGAGATTGAGATTGAGAGAGAACTGGCTTTTTGGTCTATTGATACCAGCAGATTCCAAACTGTAGAATGATTTCTCTCATGTACCATGCTAAAAAAAAACAGCTGTCAAAAGAAGTTCAAAGTAAGATGATACCTTTTGCTGTGTCATACGGCATTTGTCAGAGAGCTATGAATAACACACCAAACTGCTGGGCATATGAAAAATTCTGTACTATAGTAATATCTTTAGGAGGCTAACACAAAGGTCACCAAATGTGCAAGCTTTCAAGATCTGCAGAACTCTTAAATAGGTAAGGGAACAAGGGAGAAAGAAAAGCCATAAACTCTGCATAGTGAGAGTTTTGAGATAAAAGGAGAAAAGAGCTTGTAGACATCCCAACTGGATGCAGGTTAGTGTATGACTGGATGCATGTTAGTGTAACTAACTGGATGCATGTTAGTGTATATGTGGGCCAAGGTGTGGCCCACATATATGTCAACAGTTCTGAGCATACAGACTTCATGACTACAATGTTTTCTTCTTCCATTGTTTCCATTGTAATCAATGGAATCATTCCAATGGGATCATTCCTTGATGATCCTAATGCTAGAGGGCCCTTCCAGACATGGCGGAAACTAAGGAGAAAGAGGGTTAAAACAAATTGCTTCCTCCTGAGTTTCTGTCCCCACTCCCAACCCTTTCCTTTGGGAGGTGGTTAGATGCCATCCTGGGTCAACCAAAGGTCAACCAAAGGTGCAAAGAGGGGCACTCTGCTGGCAGTCTGTTACGTTTTTTTAAAACTCTGCTAAGTTTTTTGGGGGAAATGGGGAGGGGGGGGGCTGGAAGAGTGCAATTGGCACCCTTCTAATTCTCCAGACTCCAGGAACCAGCATGGCTGTGAGGATTGACACCCCTCCCCCTGGGGCTATGGAAGCAGTCCTGGGAACCAATTCCCTCTGGCCCAGCACCTTGAAAGATCTGGACCTTAGCTTAAGGTTTGGATTTTTCCTGGTATTAAATTAATGCAGAGCAAACTGGGAAAATCTGCATTAATTTACTTTTACCTGAGGTGTCATTTGGATGTCAGGTAAAAGCAAACAGGTCCCGCATTTTGGGCCTGTCTGGAAGGGGCCCTTAGATCACTAGTTGCCTATAGGCATCAGTGACTTTGCCCTCCCATTCTATGTGATCCCATACCTACAACTGGGTACAGCAGAGGTCCACAGTCCCTCAAACCGTTGGAGGGCTGGATTACAATTTGAAAAAAAACATGAATGAATTCCTATGCACACTGCGCATATCTTATTTGTAGTGCAAAAACCACTTAAAAACAATACAATAATTAAAATGAACAATTTAAAGAAATATAAATTTATTAGTATTTCAATGGAAAGTGTGGGCCTGCTTTTGGCTGATGAGATGGGATTATTGTTGTTGTTGTGTGCTTTCAAGTCATTACAGACTTAGGTTGACCCTAAGCGAGGGCCGGGTAAATGACCTTGGAGGGCTGCATTTGGCCCCCGGGCCTTAGTTTGAGGACCCTTGGTGTACAGGTAGGGGCAGGTGCATTTATTGCCATTTTCTGCTTTTTGCTATCCACCTTGAATCCCAGTTTGGGGGAAAGGCAGTATATGTGCTACAAAACTATTAGTGCTGCATGTTGTCTGGAACCCAAAACCTGCTCTTATCTAAAGAAGTCTTAAAACTATTACATAATTGTGCTATAGTGGGGTTGGAGATGTTATTGAACTGCAATTCCCAGCAAATGCTGGGAGTTGCTATTTGAGAACTTCCACAGGCCTGCTTGATTCCCAACATTGGTCTATCAATATACCTGTGTTTAAAGCCTGACCCCAAAACAGAGAGTGGTGAATCTATGACAGATATTGTTGGACTCTAGTTTCCAACAGCCTCAACCAGCTTCATTACTGATAAAGAAAACAAAACAAAACAATGGATATTGTAGTACAACATGTTGAGAGATACTTTATTTAATGCCTGTTTTAAAACTATTCAATATTTTAAAATTCTAACAGCACATGGAAGGATACAGGTTTCTAACAAGAGCAAGGTGGTTGAGTTTAGAGTTGGTATTTTCATGCAGTGAATTCTAAAACCTATTATCCAGTAGATTCTAAAACATTTGAGTCACGGCTGAGAATGTAATGCCTCGAGATGCTGCCAGTCTCATTTCCTGAAATGAAGATATCATAAACTTGCTTTAACATTGAGAACATTGTGTCTCCTATCTCATCAAGCCCATTCAATCTTATTGTTGAATGTATAATCATCCTCACAACATTGTTTTCCTCTTTCTCTTTGTTGTTGTGCACCTTCAAGTCATTTCCAGTTTATGACAATCCTAATACAAACCTATGACAGGAATTTCTTGGCTTTCCTCTAAGACTGAAAGAGTGTGCTTTGTCCACGGCTACCTAGTGGGTTTCTATGGCGAAGCAGGGATTTAAACCGTTATCTCTAGAATCATATTCCAATGCTCAAACAATGTTGGCTCTACATTCTTTTTTGACATCCAATAATCTGCCACCAGATTTTTTCCCCTTTCACTGCTTCCACATAAGCCCATAACATGAAGTGGGTCACAGGTTTACCTGAGGCATCCACATGATGGCTAAGATAAACCTGAATAAATCCAGAGTAAATTTACTCTGAATTAATTTGATACCTGGAGAGATCTGGGCCTTAATGTAAGATCCAGATTTTTTTTTTCAGGTGTGGGCTGCTTGTCACATTTCAGGGAATCAACCCCCATTGCCATCCTGATTCTTTGGGCTCACGGAGCCCAAAGCAGCAGGATGGCACCCTAATCCCCTTCCTAGCCTCTCATTTTCCCCAAAAACTTAAAACTTACTGGAGCGACAGCTTCTGATATATCCACATGACACCTCAGGAGGTTGGGGGGGGGGGGGGAGCATGTAAACACACACACACCATACACACACACATGAAAATGTGACAGTTGGCCCAGCTGTGGGAATCTCAATCCAGGAGGAACTGATATAAATATTTGGCCCCTGTCTGGAAGGGTCCATAGAGTCATTAAAGATGTGACCTTGTACTGGATGTGTGATATTTTAACTCTACCCATTGATATTAATCTGTTGAACAGACTGCAACCCTATGGGGGAAAAGTGATATTTATCTCATAATTGCAGGGGGCATGTTGTGGATTGCATGAAAAAACTCTATTGCTATATTGCAGGGGTTTTCCAGGTGAGGCCAAACAGGAAAACACCTGATAAAGTGCAAGAAACAGCATTTCATGCAGTGAAATGATCTGTAACAGTTCCAGGCATTGTCTGGCTGTCACTTTAGCAATGTCCTTATCATGTTTGTGACTAAGAATGTAGTAAGATAGAGTTCTGAAAAACTGGTCAACAAACACAATGGATCAACTTAGCAGAACATACTTACTCCTCCCCTTACCCCTCATGATCTAGCTAAAATGATCTTATGCTACAGCTGTGGGACCTGTATATCTGGCTCAACAGGAATCTATTTCACTGGATGACACTCATATTTATCATGCTAACTTATCTGAAAAGACAATAGTGAGGGTTAAAAAGGACAGAGATGAGGATCAACTTCACACTGAGTCAATAAGGTACAAAACAGAGGGAAAGAAACTCTGACCCTTAAGCCTTGTAACATTCACAAAGGTTCTAGAGAAACCTTTGTGGATGGAGGGATTACCCCAAATGGCTTTCTAAATGGGGTGGGGAGATCTCCTTATGTGCTTTCAACATACACTGCAAACACTTCCTTGCTTTTCAGATTTGCAGTGCTGACACATCCTTTCTCATTCAGGCTTGACACCTCACACTTCTTGATTATTTTTATGCTGAAAAGTAGATTGGGAAAATCCAGAAGCTTACTTGGTGTTAGTGCCTCACAATCTTGCCAACTTCCTAAGCTTATTATGATGATAATCTTATTATGAAGAGTTAGGCTAGCTCTTGTTGGTCTTCAGAGCAGACCTATTGAATCAATTGACAATTTGACAAATCAGCATTTAGGTAAACTTCATTGATTCAATTGGTCTCCCTTAGTCAGGCTTAAAAATAAGGTTTAGAGTCATGCATGCTTCCTGAAGTCCTTGGGACAAATTAGGACTACATATTCAGTACATGTGCTTTCCAGAAATAATTTCTTCTGCCAATAGGCTTGTGCGTGTGTGTGTGTGTTTGGGTTCTTGGGATGGATTTGAAACAATTCCCAAAGTGGTATGCTTCAGTGCTTCCAGGTTTCCACAGCACAGCATGAAGTTGTGGATAAAGCTGAGGGAGCAGATCTGCAGTGCTATGGAAGAACAGAAAATACTGTTTACCTAGATTGGTACTATTCAAAGCAGTGGTCCATGGGCCATTATTACAAGTGGTCCCTGGAAGGTTTCCAGGAAGGAAAGAAAGAGTTGGGTCACAAATATGGCATCAGTTATTGACACACGGGGAGAAATCAGTGCAGGTTCCCTAGCCACAGCTAATAGTGAGAGAGACAACTATTTGATGTGATGAAATTGCACTATGACTCCACTGTCTGAGGGATTGGTATCAGTGGTTTCATTTATCCATATCTGACAAAAATGTCCCCTTTAGACATTTTCTAGATCTTCCCATAAAACTCTACAGTATTTTGGGCCAGAAGTCCTTCATTTCAATATGGTGCACTATTAGTTTCATGTATCCATGTGAAGTCTGGGTAACTTCACATAGATACAATGAAACTTGGGGAATGTATCCCTTGTGGATACAGAGGTCATACTTTATTGCTACAGTCGATGTGCCTCTGGGATTTTGTTTCTTAGCTGCCAAAATAACTTGGCTGGCTTTGTGCAGTGTACTGTGTGCTTTCACAACTTGGGAGAGCACTAAGTGCTTTTCTGCCTCAGGCTTTGGCTCTCCTCAGAATCTCAAAAAGATTGGTGGCAACCACAATTGTGGGCAAGTTACCAAAGCTATGGACAAAGCCTTACTAATCGCTGTCACTAAGTTATTGTTGTCACACACACACACACCCCTGCAAAAAAAAAAAAAAAACCATTAAGGTAAAGTAACACATAGTCTGGTCCATGAGGTCATGAAGAGTCGGAAATGACTGAACAAATGAACAACAACACATAGAAATGCTAGGTCTGTTTTCAGAAGCTATGCTGAAATTCTCCTCCTGCTGCAATTTGAGGCTCAAATGAAGTCTTGGCCAAAAGATCTCTGTGGTTTCCTATATTTTTGGGGCAATTTGACTTTCTCATTGAAGTGTGAGGACTAAAATTCCCTCTTTGCACCCCTTTTCCAGTCCTTATAACACCCTCGCCTGAATGCAAGATGCATCTGGATGTATAGGGAGAAAATCTTTAGCTAGATCTACATTGCCAAATAATATGGTCTTAACTGAATTATATGATCAGTGTAGTCTGAACTGCATTATAATTAGTGTAGAACCATATAGTTCAGCTGAATTGCTTTATTAGTGTAGAACCATACAGTGCAGTCTGAACTGCATTATGATCAGTGTAGACCCATTTTGTGTCATTTGAACTGCATTATTATTTGTGTAGAATATAAAATGAAGTCTAAACTGCATTATGATTAGCACAGGCTCATATAATGCAGTCTGGACTGAGTAATGATTAGAATGCATGGTGATCAGTGTAGACCCATATAGTGCAGTCTGAAAAGCATTATGATACATGTGGACCCATATAGTGCAGTCCGGCTGCGTTATGATTAGTGTAGACCCATATAGTGCAGACTGGACAGCACTAAGATCAGTATAGGGTAGATCCATATAGTGCAGTCTATAGTGGACTGCATTATGATCAGCATAGACCCATAGTGCAGTCTGGACCATGTTATGATTAGTGTGGACCCATATAGAGTGCAGCCTGAACTCAGTGTAGACCCATATAGTGCAGCCTGAACTGCATTATGATCAGTGTAAACCCATATAGTGTAGTCCGGACTGCGTGATGATCAGTGTAAATCATATAGTGTAGTCTGGAATGCGTGATGATCAGTGTAAACCCATACAGTGTAGTCTGGACTGCGTTATGATCAGTGTAGACCCATATTGTACAATTTGAACTACATTAGGATTAGTGTAGACCCACATAGTGCAATCTGGAGTGCATTAAGATCAGTGTAGATCCATATAGTGTAGCCTTGACTGTTGTTATTAGTTTAGACTCATATAGTACAGTCTGGACTACATTATGATCAGCATAGACCCATATAGTGCTGTCTGGACTGCGTTATGATCAGTGCAAACCCATATAGTGTAGTCTGGACTGCGTTATGATCAGTGTAGACTCATATTGTGCAATTTGAACTACATTAGGATCAGTGTAGACCCATATAGTGCAGTCTGAACTGCATTATGATCAGTGTAAACCCATATAGTGTAGTCTGGACTGCTTTATGATCAGTGTAAATCATATAGTGTAGTCTGGACTGCGTTATGATCAGTGTAGACCCATATTGTGGAATTTGAACTACGTTAGGATCAGTGTAGACCCACATAGTGCAGTCTGAACAGCATTATCATCAGCGTAGGCACATATAGTGCAGTCTGGACTGCATTAAGATCAGTGTAGATCCATATAGTGTAGCCTTGACTGTGTTATCATTCATTTAGACCCATATAGTGCAGTCTGGACTGCATTAAGATCAGTGTATATTCATATAGTGTAGCCTTGACTGTGTTATCATTAGTTTAGACTCGTATAGTACAGTCTGGACTGTGTTGTGATCAGGGTAGACCCATATAGTGCTGTCTGGTCTGGATTATGATCATTGTAGACCCATATAGTGCTGTCTGGACTGGATTATGATCAGTGTAAACCCATATAGTGCTGTCTGGACTGCGTTATGATCATTGGAGACCCATATGGTGCAGTCTGGACTGTGTTGTGATCAGTGTAGACCCAAGTAAGTAAGTAAGTAAGTAAGTAAAGTAATTAAGTAAGACCCATATAGTGCCGTTTGAACTGCATTATGTGGGTCTCTACACGGACCATCTGTCGTAATCTTTGTACCTAGAAATACAAAGTCTGTCACAGCCTCCGCATTTTCTCCCTCTATTTTCCAGTTGTCAATCATTCTTGTTGCCATAATCTTGGTTTTTTTGACGTTTAGCTGCAACCCGGCTTTTGCGCTTTCTTCTTTCGCCTTGATTAGAAGGCTCCTCAGCTCCTCCTCGCTTTCGGCCATCAGAGTGGTGTCATCTGCATATCTGAGATTGTTAATGTTTCTTCCAGCAATTTTCACCCCAGCTTTGCATTCATCGAGCCCCGCACATCGCATGATGTGTTCTGCATACAAGTTAAAAAGGTTGGGTGAGAGTATGCAGCCTTGCCGTACGCCTTTCCCAATCTTGAACCAGTCTGTTGTTCCGTGGTCAGTTCTTACTGTTGCGACTTGGTCCTTGTACAGATTCCTCAGAGAGAGACAAGGTGGCTTGGTATGCCCATCCCACCAAGAACTTGCCACAATTTATTATGATCCACACAGTCAAAGGCTTTAGAATAGTCAATGAAGCAGAAATAGATGTTTTTCTGAAACTCCCTGCCTTTCTCCATTATCCAGCGGATATTGGCAATCTGGTCTCTTGTTCCTCTGCCTTTTCTAAACCCAGCTTGAACATCTGGCAACTCTCGCTCCATGTATTGCTGGAGTCTTCCTTGCAGGATCTTGAGCATTACCTTACTGGCATGAGAAATAAGGGCCACTGTACAGAAGTTTGAGCAGTCTTTCGCATTTCCCTTTTTTGGTATGGGGATATAAGTTGATTTTTTCCAGTCTGATGGCCATTCTTGTGTTTTGCATATTTGCTGGCATATGGCATGCATCACCTTGACAGCATCATCTTTTAAGATTTTAAACAGTTCAGCTGGGATCCCGTCGTCTCCTGCTGCCTTGTTGTTAGCAATGCTTCTTAAGGCCCATTCAACCTCACTCCTCAGGATGTCTGGTTCTAATTCATTCATCACACTGTCAAAACTATCCTCGATATTATTATCCTTCCTATACAGATATTCTGTATAGTCTCGCCACCTTCTCTTGATCTCTTCAGCTTCTGTTAGGTCCCTGCCATCTTTGTTTCTTATCATACCAATTTTTGCCTGAAATTTACCTCCAATGTTTCTAATTTTCTGGAAAAGGTCTCTTGTCCTTCCTATTCTGTTGTCTTCTTCCACTTCCATGCATTGCTTATTTAAATGTAGTTCCTTATCTCTTCTGGCTAACCTCTGGAATTGCGCATTTAACTGGGATATCTCCCCTTATCCCTGTTTCCTTTTGCTTTCCTCCTTTCTTGGGCTACTTCCAGTGTCTCAGCAGACAACCATTGTGCCTTCTTCGTTTTCTTTTTCTTTGGGACGTACTTTGTTGCCTAATTAGGCTGAGTTGCCTAATTAGGCTGAAAAATTTGGTATAGAAATAAAGTAAATGAATAAATAAATAAATAAATAAATAATAAATCAGCGTAGACCCATAATGTGCAATATGAACTACATTAGGATCAGTGTAGACCCACAAAGTGCAGTCTGAACAGCATTATGATCAGCGTAGACACATATAGTGCAGTCTGGACTGCATTAAGATCAGTGTAGATCCATATAGTGTAGCCTTGACTGTGTTATCATTAGTTTAGACTCATGTAGTACAGTCTGGACTGCGTTATGATCAGCGTAGACCCATATAGTGCAGTCTGGACTGGATTATGATCAGTGCAAACCCATATAGTG
The DNA here is from genome assembly GCF_037176765.1 of Anolis sagrei. NCBI lineage: Eukaryota > Metazoa > Chordata > Lepidosauria > Squamata > Anolidae > Anolis > Anolis sagrei. Next base: position 188,377,919 of record NC_090023.1, read on the forward strand.
CTGTCTGGACTGCGTTATGATCATTGGAGACCCATATGGTGCAGTCTGGACTGTGTTGTGATCAGTGTAGGCCCATATAGTACAGTTTGAACTGCATGATGTGGGTCTCTACACGGACCATATAATGCAGGTCAAACTTTGTGGAATGCCTATGCCTTTTCCTATGGCCTCGCCTTTCCCATGGAAGACGGAGCTGTAGAGTGACCTCACTGGGCCCCTTTCCCAGCCCTCAGACGCCCTCACCTGGAAAGAAAGAATGAAAGAAAGAAAGACAGACCCTGCTGAAGGTACTGTGAATGCGTACTTGTGAGGAGAGGGAGGAAAAAAGGCGCCAGGAAGAACAGGGCTTGCTGATAGCTCTTTGAAGACCCCGTCTACGAAATTTCTCCTGTTGAGTCAAAAAGGGGCGTAATTAAAGCCAGTATGTTTCAAATGTAATTGCTGGTGGGAAGCAAGCCGGGCGCGAAGAAGAAGCAGAAGAAGCAGCAGCCAAGGCGCCCGCTGGCTTCTGCTTTGAAGCAACTGCTGGGAAGTCACCTGGCTCGCGCGCTCCAAGCTCCGCCCCTTTCTCTCCGCGAGGCGAAGGAGGCAGCGTGCCTTTCCAGGGGGGCGAAGAGAGAGAGAGAGAGAGAGGGCGCGCGCGAGGAAAGGAGGAAAGGAGGGAGGGAGGGAGGGGGGGAGCGCGCCCCCGCGGCCGCCGAGTTGGCGAAGATGCGCGAGGCGTCATGAATCCATTCATGAACTCTCCGCCAGCGCGGGAAGAGTTGCGTTCCCTCCAAAGGAAAAAAAAAGAAAAACTCTCCTCTCCTTTTCCTTTTCATCTCTTCTTCTTCTTCTTCTTCTTGTGGCTCTGGTCACTGGGGCTGATTAATGAATCATGAGGCGGCGGCTGCTGCTGCTGCTAATGCATTTATCTGGGGCAGACCGCGCTGCAGCCTCCCGCCTCAACCGCGCGAAGAAGTCGTGAGTGAGGGAAGAAGAAGGCGAGGAGCCGGCAGGAGTCCGGCAGGGAGCCTCTTCCAGCCTCGGCGGCGGCGGACCCTCGCTCTCCATGGCGCCCGGGGAGGTAGGTCAGCCTTGTTTCTGCCTCTCGAGGTGCCTTCAAGCGCATCCTCTCACTGCCCTAGACACCCCAGGATCCCATCTCCAGATTATCTTCTTATCTCAGGTTGTCTGGCAATGGAGACTCGTATAATCCAGTCTAGAGCCCCTTCCACACAGTTTATCTTCTTATCTCAGGTTATCTGGCAGTGGAGACTCATGTAATCCAGGTTAGATCGGATAATGTGGGATCAGATACTGAGACATAAGGCTACACAGATCCAGCCTGAGTCTAGAGACCCTTCTATGCAGTTTATCTTCTTAGCCCAGGTTGTCTTGCAGTGGAGACTCATATAATCCAGTTTAGATCAAATTATCTGGGATCAGATACTGGGATATAAGGCTATACAGATCCAGCCTGAGTCTAGAGACCCTTTTACACAGTTTATCTTTTTACCTCAGGTTATCTGGCAGTGGAGACTCATATAATCCAGTCTAGAGCCCCTTCCACACCGTTTATCTTCTTCTCTCAAGTTATCTGGCAATGGAGACTCGTATAATCCAGTCTAGAGCCCCTTCCACACCGTTTATCTTCTTATCTCAGGTTATCTGGCAGTGGAGACTCATATAATCCAGTCTAGAGTCCCTTCCACACCGTTTATCTTCTTATCTCAGGTTATCTGGCAGTGGAGACTCATATAATCCAAATTAAATCGGATTAGCTGGGATCAGATATTGGGATATAAGACTATACAGATCCAGCCTGAGTCTAGAGACCCTTTTGCACAGTTTATCTTCTTATCCCAGGTTGTCTTGCCGTGGAGACTCCAGTTTAGATTACATTGTCTGGGATCAGATACTGGGATATAAGACTATGCAGATCCAGCCTGAGTCTAGAGACCCTTCTACACAGTTTATCTTTTTATCCCAGGTTATGTGACAGTGGAGACTGATATAATCCAGGTTACATCAGATACTGCGATATAAGGCATTGCAGATCTAGCCTGAGTCTAGGACCCCTTCTACACAGTTTATCTTTTTATCCCAGGTTGTCTGGCAGTGTGGACTCATATAATGCAGATTATCTGGGATCAGATACTGGGATATAAGACTATCCAGATCTAGCCCGAGTCTAGAGTCCCTTCCACACAGTTTATCTTATCTCAGGTTTCTGGCAGTGGAGACTCATATAATCCAGGTTAGAACAGCCCACTGACGTGGGCTGGTCCTTGAGGTCATGCAGAGTAGAAACGACTGAACTGAACGAATGAACAACAACAAAGAACAGAAAATCTGGGATCAGATCTTGGGATATGTAGGTCCAGCCTGAGTCTAGAGCCCCTTCCAGACAGTTGATCTTCTTATTCTAGGTTATCTGACAGTAGAGACTCATATAATCCAATTTAAATCAGATAATTTGGAATCCAATCCTGGGATATAAGGCAGTTCAGATCCAGCCTGAGTCTAGAACCCCTACCATACAGTATATCTTCTTATCCCAGGTTGTTTGGCAGTGTGGACTCATATAATCCAGTTTATCTGGGATCAGATACTGGGATATAAGACTATCTCGATCCAGCCTGGGTCTAGAGTCCCTTCCACAGTTTATCTCATCCCAGGTTGTCTGGCAGTGGAGACTCATATAATCCAGGTTAGAACAGAAAATCCGGAATCAGATCCTGGGATATAAGACTATGCAGATCCAGCCTGAGTCTAGAGTCCTATCCACACAGTTTATCTTCTTATCCCAGGTTGTCTGGCAGTGGAGAGTCATGTAGTGCAGGTTAAATCAGATAATCTGGGATCAGATCCTGGGATGTAAGGCAGTACAGATCCAGTCTTAGTCTAGGGCCCCTTCTACCCAGTTTATCTTCTTATCCAGGATTATCTGGCAGTGGAGACTCATATAATCCAGGTTAAATCAGATAATATGGGATTAGATCCTGAGATGTAAGGCAGTTCAGATCCAGCCTGAGTCTAGACCCCCTTCCAGAAAGCTTATCTTCTTATCCCAGTTTATCTGGCAGTGGAGATTCATATAATCCAGGTGAAATCAGATAATCTGGGATCAGAACCTGGGATGTAAGGCAGTGCAGATCCAGCCTGAGTCTAGAGCCCCTTTCAGACAGCTGATCTTTTTATCTCAGGTTACCTGGTAATGTGGACTCATATAATCAAGATTAAATCAGATAATCTGGGATCAGATCCTGGAATACAAAGCAATGCAGATCCAGTTTGAGTCTAGGGCCCCGTCTACACAGCTGGTTGTCTTATCCCAGGTTATCTGGCAGTGGAGACTCATATAATCCAAGTTAAATCAACTAATCTGGTATCAGATTCTGGGAGGCTCCTTCCTCACAGCTGAATAAAATCCCACACTATCTGCATTGAACTGGGATATATGACAGCGTGGACTCATAACCCATTTCAAAGCAACTATTGTGGGTTCTTCTGCGTTGATATTCTGGGTTATATTGCTGTGTGGAAAGGCCCTGAGTCTTGGGCCCCTTACAGCTGTATAAAATCCACACTGAACTGGATTATATCGCAGTGTGAACTCAGGACCCTCTCGCACAGCCGTATAATCCAGAATATCAAGGCAGAATAACCCACAATATCTGCTTTGAACTGGAATTTTATTTATTTATTTATTTATATCCCACTTTATCGCTCTATACGGAGACTCAAAGCGGCTCACAATCAAAAACATTACAACTTCAAATATACAAACATACAATAATAAAGGAGTATATCATATATGATTATATATGATCAGTAGTAATTATATTTAATATATTAGTATTACTATATTATATTGTATTATTGGTATTATATTGTATTGCATTATAATATTATCAATATTATATGTATATACAATATGATATTAGTATTACATATTACTATATTGTACTATACCACTATATTGCAATAGTATTAGTGGTATTACATGTAATATATCATATACAATTATTTTATTATATATTATTATATTGTACGATATTATTATGCCATAATATATATAATACACTACCAGTATATTATACTATTAGTATTAATATTAGCATACCAGTAATAATAATACAATATTATAATTATAATTATATATTTATATTACATGTAATATTGCTAATACTATTATAATATAATGGTATAGTGCAATATAGTAATACATAATACTGATATTGTACTATGCTAATAATATAATATATTGTATGTATATATATCATGTAAGCTGCTCTGAGTCCCCTTCGGGGTGAGAAGGGCGGCATATAAATGTCGCAAATAAATAAATAAATAAATAAATAATATATTGTACCATATCATAAGTTGTAGTATTTATAATATATATATTAGTAAAGGTTTACCTAGTATTATTATATTACAATATCTGGTTTGAACTGTGTTATCTGAGTCCACACTGCCATATATCCCAGTTCAAAGCAGATAATGTAGGATTTTTTCAGCTGTGTGCTAGAACAGTTATAAACTGGAAAGCATTCAGTCTTAGAAGAATATTATTCACTGAATGTATTGAACAGAACAATCCTTGATTACACATTCACCTCTAGAAGGGAGCTAGACACTAAATGACATTCATTCCTAGGACGCTATTATATACTGAATACTCTGTTTCGTTGATAGAATAGAGTTATTAACCGAAAAGCTTTGACTCCTAGAAGAGTGTTATTTATTGAATGTATTGCACAGCTGTCAGTAATAGAAATAGGACACTACAGATTAGATAAGATACTAAATGTACTTAGTATTGTGGATTATCTGCCTTGATAATTCTGGGTTATATGTGTTAGGGAAATCTCCAAAATAGCAGCATATTTAAAAATACAAGACAGGATACTTAGCTGAGCGGTTGGCTCACCGCAAGCAGAGGGCGTAGTGTTGTGGCTGTAAAAGAATTCTTGAGCTAAAGAGGCAAAGATGCAGAGTTCAGTCCTTGAAGTTTCAAAGGGGGATATATATATATATATATACACACACACACACATACATACACATACACACACATAAACATACACAACATTTTTGATTCAAAAGATTGGGACCCCTTCCACACAACTGAATAAAACCCCCTATTTTCTGCTTTGAACTGGAATATATGGCAGTGTGGACTCAGATAACCAAGTTCAAAACAGATATTGTGGGATTTTCTGCCTTGGTATTCTGGGTTATATGGTTGCGTGGAAGGGCCATAGGTCTAAGCTTCTCTCTAGCTCCATTACTTTTAAGGTAGAAACCTCAAAATACTCCATTTTCTCAATCATGCAAAGTAGAGAGAGGTCTGAATGAAAAGGAGGAAGAAGAAGAAGTGTGACTATGAGATCTTAAAGGAAAGGACATGAATCCAAGGGTGGGAGGAGAAAAGAGGGAGAAAAAACAGACATTAAGGAGGGAGGAATTCTCTCAGCCTAACTTAATGCTGTCTAGTTGCTTCTCATTGAGGACTGGAAACTTGAGCAGTGTGTGATTGAATTCAAACAATATGACTGTGTTGAAGGATCCTAGGAAATGGGTTTGTTGTTCCTGATTTAATTTTGGTTCTCTCTTCTCAACCTACCCCACTTCCCATATATCACATTGACAAAACAGTGGATTTTAAATATCCCCCTTGGGAGGAAAAGGAAAAGACTGATTTCAAACTGATGTCGTGATATCTAATTTGTTTTATAATAAAGGCCCCTTTACTATCTGCTTATCCCAGATTATCTGGTAGTGGAGACTCATATGTGTGGTGGAGGCACCTTCTTTGGAGGATTTTAGGGTAAAGGTAAAGCTTTCCCCCTGACATAAAGACTAGTCGTGCCCAACTCTGGAGGTTGGTGCTCATCCCCATTTCTAAGCCGAAGAGCCAGCATTGTCCGTAGACACCTCCAAGGTCATGTGGCCAGCATGACTGCATGGAGCACTGTTACCTTCCTGCCTGAGCAGTACCTATTGATCGACTTACATTTGCATGTTTTCGAACTGCTAGGTTGGCAGAAGCTGGGGCTAATAGCAGGAGCTCACCCCGCTCCCCGGATTCAAACTGCCAACTTTTTGGTCAGTAAGTTCAGCAGCTCAGCAGTTTAACCCACTGTGCCACTGGCTTTTAAGCAGAGGCTAAATGGCCATCTGCTTTGATTGCGATTTTCCTGCTTCTTGGCAGGGAGTTGGACTGGATGGCCCACAAGGTCTCTTCCAACTATGATTCTTTATAATCCAGGTCAAAGCAGATAATCAGATCCCGGGATATAAAAACAGTATAGAAGGGGTCAAAGTCTATTATAGTTTCTTACTGAGGGATCTACATGCCCCCAGAGGCAATAAATTCTGTTTGATCTTCTAAACCAAGCAGGGTCAGTCCTGGTTCATGCTTGGATGGGAGACAGCCCATGACAGGCCCATAGCCAGGATTTCGATTCGGGGGGGGGGGGGCTGAGTTTGATTCGGGGGGGGGGGGCTGAGTCCGAACGAAAGAGGGTCTACCCTAGCAAACCTTTTGTATTGTTACTCCAATACTCCCATGCATATGGGATATATTGAGTATGGTGATCAGATCATGATATGAATAAACATAACAGTTTAAATAATGCACCAGTAAGGCCTTTTCGCGAACCACCATGAGAATTTCAGGGGGGGGGGCTGAAGCCCCTCAACCCCCTCCCCCCCCCCCCCCCCCGGCTACATGCCTGGCCCATGAAGATCAGATGCTCTAGGTTAAGTTTCACTGGCCAAACCACCCTTGAGTCTTCTTTGCCTAAGAAAACTGTACAAAAAATGCATGGAGTCACCATGAATGGACAGGGGACCTGAAGGCATATAAATACACACAGAGACACGCACACACACAGTTATTTACTGAAAGCCTACAGAAGGCTTTCTTGTCTTAAATGGATAAAGAGTTGAACTGGAAGACATTGATTTTTATAGTTTTAATGGGTTTTATGTGGATTTTATGATGTGACTTAATTGTTTTTAACTGATATATGTATGCTGATATATGTATGTATGTTGTTGCATCTATTTGTTGCCAGTCTGTATGCCACCCTGAGTAGTCCTCAGGCTGAAAAGAGAGGGATAAAAGTGACATAAATAAAATAATAAATAAATAAATACAGAAATACAGAAATGTAGGTATGTGTTGCTTAATTAATAAGAAGGTAGATGCTCAGGGTCTAGCCCTGAGTATTAGTTGTTTGTCTTGTTCTGGAAACCTCACCTCTCCAGCTGGGTCGTGCAAAGGCAACTCTGCATATGCCCAGGAGCCATGCTGCTTTTGCTAATCATGGAAAATAATATTTGTAGTTGACCAAGTGATGCCCTGAAGCTCTGTTTTGCATACCTTGCTTAGCATTAACTAAGTGCTTAAAAACCCTGATTGTTTTCAGCCATTGTGCTCCTGGAGTTAGAATAATTTTCCTAGTTTGAGAATTGGAACAGTTTTAAATAAGTGCTTGAAACCACTGGTCTATTTCAGTCTTAAAATACGGAATGATTGCTGCAATTTAACTAATGAGTCCTGGATTTCATTTGGATATTTAAAGAATAATCATGTGCATTCAAGATGTCCAGTACAGTATATATAATGACGAAGAACTCAAAGACACTCCTGCCGAAGTACTCTATTAGGAAACTGCTATATATTCATACAGTTTGACATCATACTTAAATTCAGCACTTTCAAAAATTTAATAAATTATACCACTTACGTATTTTCATCAGGTACTTCTACTTTGTGATGGAGGTAAAATGAATGAATTTGACTGTATATCATGTCAGTATTATGGTTGAGTTGTGTTCTTTGTAATTGGGTCCATTATTTTGAGCTACCTGTTCTATTAAAAACTGGTTTTGCAGTCTGCATGTACATTGGGAAAAGGTTGGATTCAACAAAGTTACATTTTACTGTATTTCAAAAAGTAAAGCCATATTTTAGAGAGCAATCTGCAAAGGATGTAGTACAGGAGAGGAAAGTAAAGTTGCTGTTAAAGGTAGATTTCTAGCTACTTTGCTATAGGTCACAAGGGTGCATATGTCTCAGCAGCTTAACAAAAACAGCAACGAAAAGGATTTCTCCTTCAATTAGACTGTTGAAAGTTAGATATCAATCAGTGGCAGATTTTCACTTGAGGGCCTTGGTGACTGAGTAGCAAAACTCCAAACATTTAATTTAATCTATATATAAATAAAAATGTAATGTTCGTTTGTGAGATTAACACAACTCAAAAACCACTGGACAAATTGACACCAAATTTGGAAACAATACACCTATCAGACCAACAAGTGACCATCACTCACAAAAACACTGAAAAACACAGTAGAAGGGGCTTAAAGAGCCAAAAAATAAACAGTACATTACAATGCATGTGCAAAACCACATATATAGATGCAAACACACATATATACACATACACACAAATATATCTATACACACAAAACACATATACACAGACTGGGCCACAGCAATGCGTGGCGAGGGATGGCTAGTAACTAAATAAATAGGAATTCCTGACCACACAGTCCCTTGATTCCATTAATCAAAGCCACTGCTTTGAACCTGGTTTCAGGACCAATTGGTGGCAAACATCAGATTTCGACTATTTGAAAGCAATTCTCTTAATCCTGAAGTTCCCACCCATGATCTAAGGCATTTAGGCCATTGCTTCTATTCAAAACAATGACCTAAGACCAGTCTAAACTCAACAATGTCAGTTCAAGTTGTTTGTGCACTATTTATGTGGAGACCTGGGCCAAGGGAGACTGAAAACTGTCTCCTTGTGTTATAAAATCAGCCTTCCCTGAGAACTAAAGATGACAGCCAGCTCCTTGGTGTGACAGCAAAACCCATCTTGTCATATTAAGAAAAAAACACCCTTTAATATGATCCATCCGATATGTCACCTTCAGTTGTGGCCATTCCTGATTCTTGAAAGTTAGCCAGTGAAGACAAATGTAAAATATTCAGTGTGATTATCTTTGTAATCCTTCCTAACTACAGTAGGCCGCCTCCTTGCATTATGAGCTTGGTGCTAACTATATTTTCTTGGAGGTAAGTTCTTTCTACTCAATAGACTTCAGCCTTGAGTCAAAGTGGACAGTGCCAGACAGCAACATTTATCAGTAACAAATGTACTTTTAATGTGGTCATGCCTAGACAATATACCTGGTTGTTTACTTTTAGAATTGTGATCTTTGGAAAAACATAACCTTGTTAGAAATCATAACCTTTTGGGAAATGATGCCATAACTTTTTTGGGAAATGGCATTCACCACCCTTTTTGGGAAAATCAGGAGTCTCTCTTAGAAGAGTTAAAAACTAGGGCTGGGCGGTTTTGTTTCGTTAATTTGTAATTCGTTAATAATTCGTTAATTTTTTCAATTACAAAACAATAACGAACCATTCTGGAGCATTTTTTTTTAAAAATGAATTTTTAAACACGTTTTGTAAATGCTTCATATTTCGTTATTGTATTCGTTTCGTTATTGTTTTGAGGTCGTTTCGTTATTATTTCCGCATGTCTGGGCCAGTTTTATGGTTTAATTAGTGAAAAAAAAATATAATATCACACCAACAGTCAAGAACAGAGGGACAGGGAAGCTTCAGAAGTTTTTGGAGGTTTTTTTAGCATATTTCGCGGTCGCGTCCGCCATTAACGAATCGATTCGTTATTGTTTCGGAAATCGATTCGTTAATGTTTTGTAATTTTTTTCACATTTACGAAATTTCGTAAATATCGAACTTTTTAAAAGGAAAATTTTGTAATTATTTTAAATAACGAAACGCAAAACCCCCCAAAAAACGAATCGATTTTAGAAACAAATTTTTCCGTTGTTACCCAGGCCTATTAAAAACTCTTTCGAGTCAACCTTCTCCCTAGTGGTAAATACCCACCAGCATTCATGCAAGGCAATAAGGTTTCTCAGCTGTTAGTCTGATAAACTTAGATATCTCTTTTTTTCTGTTAAGAACAAAGATGTGCCAGCGCATAAAAACAAAACAAACAAACAAACAAACACATATAAAGCAGAGTTTCAGAAGTGTTATTTCAGTTGCCCAAAAACCATCTACTCTCCCTTAAAACATCTTGGTCTAAATCATTGTCTCAAGAGACAAAAATAAGGTAAGACGTCTTTAAAGGTAACATAGTTGATTTACTCACAAACTTCATGTGTTCAGCATGCAGGTACTTTGCATATCAATCCAGTTACACATAGGATTTGAAGTAGTTTCTCTGTGTAGGTAACAGTCGCTGTCTGCTTCTACTGACTTCTAAAAGCTTAATGTTTCTACTGGCATCTAAACTGTATTGTTTCTGAAATGGAGTCTGAGTCCTGAATAGTCCCAGTTCTGATCACATGGTCTACAGCCCCTCCCACAACATAGAGTTAAGGAAAACAGCATACCAATACATACACATACAACCTAGTAAGCAATCTCAATTATATACATAACAAATAACCAGTATAGGAGGCTTGTAGAAGGTTACTATTTTCAACAGTTTGTTCATATCCATTTGGAGGCTAAAATGCAACTAGTTTCCCCAGACAGCTTTCCCAGGCAGCTATTGGTGCATTCTATGTGCTGTTACCATCTATTTCCGGTGAGGAAACTCAGGTTCTCATTGCTGTGTGCCTTCAAGTAATTTCCAGTTTGTGGCAATCCTAAAGTAAACTGGCAAGATTTGTTAGAGGGGCTTTTGCCTTTGTCTTCTTCAAGGGTCTGGAGAACAAGCCCTATTAGGAGCAGCTTAAAGAGCTGGTCATGTTTAGCCTGAAGAAAAGAAGAATGAGAGGAGACATGATAGCCATGCATAAATATGTGAGAGGAAGACATAGGGAGGAGGGAGCAAGCTTGTTGGACACGGAAGAATGGCTTCAAACTACAAGAAAAGAGATTCCATCTGAACATTAGGAAGAACTTCCTGACTGTGAGATCTGTTCAGCAGTGGAATTCTCTGCCCTAGAGTGTGGTGGAGGCTCCTTCTTTGGATGCTTTTAAACAAGAGACTGGATGGCCATCAGTTGGGGGTGCTTTGAATACGATTTTCCTTCTTCTTGGCAGGGGGTTGGACTGGATGGCCCACGATATCTCTTCCAACTCTATGATTCTGAGGCTGAGAGGCTATGATTTGTCCAAGGTCACCTAGTGGGTCCCTATGGCTGAATAGGGATTCAAATCCGTAGTCCCAAAGTCACCGCCCAAACCTCTACATCATGCTGGCTCAAACTCTAATTCTGCCTTCCTAATACATTACCTCAGTATCTTTAATCTGGAATAGTAATTAATCTGTTAATGCATCAATATAGCCATTGATTATGTTTCTGAGTCAGACTCTTTTTCTCTCTTAAGTTCCAAATGGCATGACATATGTCTTTTCTTTTCTTTGCATCAAGAAGAGCATGTGTCCCATCCGATTCATTATATGGTAATGGGTTAGTATAACTGGATCCCGGATTAGGGTGGGTGTTACAGGTAGAAATATAAAAGTTTTGAATGGTTCAAATGAATCCTGGTTTTCAGACTGTAACTCCAAAGACCAGGATTTGAATCCTTGCTCAGCCATGGAAATTCACTAGATGACCTTGAACAAGCTAGCTACTGTCTTTCAGCCTCAGAGGAAGGCAAAGGTAACTGTCCTCTGAACAAATCTTGTTAAGTAAACCCCATGATAGAGTTACCTTGAAATCAGCATTAGCTGGAAATGACTTGAAGGCACAGAATAATGACAACAATAATGATCATCACTATATTTCGATTGTCATCCCAGTTTTGATGTTAAATTGTAATGATTCTGTTTAGTAAGAGAATAGATGTTTCACTCTGAAAAATTGGAATAATCTAGGATTAAGAATACCTTTAAACATGTTCTGAAGATCCTTGCTTGTCGTGCACTTCATTTACTTTGTGCTACTTCTTAAAAAATCCCATGTGTGATGTGGTATTGTTAGCTCCTTACTGAATCTCTCTCATGAATTTTTCAACCAAAAAAAAGGTGAAGCAATTGTGAAGAAGGTGGTTCCTTGGGGACTCGATACAGGGTTGCAGTGTACATCTTTTTAGTATGACCTCATTTGGGCAATGCTAATTAAAAAGAAAATGATATAACAGGTGGTGGCTCTGTAGGATTTGAGTTTTGTTTGTCACTAATAATAAATAGGCAGTATTATCTGACAGTTGCACTGTTTGGAGCATTGGAACAATATGGTGAATCACGTGGTGTACAGCAGATGTGAGATTTGTTTGTCTGTTTTGATGCAGATCTCATTCTTTTGACATCACTGTGTTCCACTGTTATTTTTGTTTTGTTTTGGGTTTTTTTGGCAGTCAGGACTAATGTAGTGCACAATACATTCATGCAGGGGACAAACCGAGAAATGAAAGTTTCTTCTTGTTCTTCCTCCACCTTGTTCTGTGATGTATCATGATTAAAGCTGAATCTACATTGCCATATAATCCAGTTGAAAGCAGATACCCTGGGATTAGAAACTGGATTATACGGCAGTATTAGATCCAGCCTAAATTATGTAGAATACAAGGTAGATCCTCTTTATTCTAATAATTTCAATGTGGTTTGCTATTTGAGCTTTCCCACTTATTATAATGCTCGGAAGTGTTAGGAACACATTGGGAAAATAGTACAAAGTCTATGTTTACACTTCCTTTGTGTTTTTTTGTTTTCCTTTCTCAATGTTCCTTCCCTTTACACAATTCTTTCTCTTTTTTGCTGATTTCTCCATCCTAATGTACAGGATAAGTACCCTCAATTAATTTATCTTTTAAAAATTTATTATAAATGAGAAAGGGTCAAGCATTACATTCCTTGTCATTGGAGAAAAATGCTATGACAAAGTTTGAGAACTGTGGAGGTACTGAGACTTGCAACAGTTGGTAGTGTACAATTAATCATATGCTTTGCTACACATGTTCTGCTACTCATACAGATGGGAAAAGTGGCAAATGACTAGTACATAAACGAAAGTAGAAATGTTATTTATTTAGCTTTTGTGTTGTTATTACTAAAACTCAAGAGATAGGAATCATGTAACTCTCCAAGTTTGACTGCAGATCCAGTGATTAGAAATGCTAGAGCTTTTTTTGGGAAGGTTTTGTGGTTCTTACCACTGGAATGTAGTTGTTGTTTTCATAAATTCTTTGTCAAAAGTAAGTGTTATGTGTATACATATGTGTGTGGTTTCTCTGCTTTCTTTCTTATCCAAGTATGAACAGAGTAGTCTTTCATGTACTCCTTTAACTCTCATTGCTCAATCCATATTGTCACTGTTGTTTAAGATGGTATGCCCAATGTTTCATATAATGATGTGAGTCAAAGACAGTCCCATCTGGTTTTCCAGCTCTTGCAACAAATTGAAACCTTTGTCTTTTTAAATCTTCAAAGCATAGAGCTGCATGTTTCTTGTTGACACATGGTTTAAAAGAAGCTGAGCAGGGCAAAATTAATTTCAGCATTGCTCAACACACTGTAAACAACACACAATTCCCTTTAAGACTGCTGGTCCATATTGGTGATGACGTGAACATACTCTTGATAGTTTGTTGTTGGATTGGGTATCATGCACTGGTACTTGACATCATAAATTCTGTACCAGTATGTTTAGAGATTAACATGTCAGAAAGATATTTCTCAAAGGCCAGCTGCATCCCTATATTTTTAAAGAATTGTGTGCACACAACCTTACTCGATGGCATCATCTGTCTTCAGAATGCAAACCTGACAAGTCAGGCTTGCTTAGCTGAGCTATTTACTGTTTGATAGCTTTTTTTTTATTATCTTTACACACTGGAACAAGTATGTAAAAGCATGATGAAGGTAAAGTTGCTCACAACAGCAAACATTACATTCAAAATATGCCAAGTCCATAAGCTGTTGAATCATACGGAGTTTTCATTCATGGACAAAACAAATTTGGAAATGTTTAGTCTGTGCAAGTGTATAGATGCCCAGAATTTATGGAAAGCAACACTGAAGGTCAAAAATCCCTTAATACATCTCCAGAAAGATTTAATGTACCATAACTTATTACTTTCTGCCAATGCAACTCTTAGCTTCTGACTGTGTGCTATAGTTTGCTCACAAAGATGGAAACAGACTGATCATTGTGCTAGATTATTAGGAACAAAAATGCAATAAGAAATCACATCATTTGAAAGAGTCTATACGATTTCAAACTAGCTGTTTACATCTTTAAAATGGCAAGGAGTGAAGATTGGATTGGACATTAGTATCCCGTATGACCACTGTTACTTTGGCTGTTAGGCAGGATGTATACTGCCCTATATACCAGGATCTGATCCTGGATTATATGATTATCCCAGATTATCTGGCAGTGCAGACTCATATAATCCAGTTCAAAGCAGATAATCTGGGATCATATCCTGGGATATAGGGCAGTGTACAATTAGGACCTTTTCACACAGGCCCAAAATGCAGGACCAGACTCAATTTTTACTTAGGCATCCAAATGATGCCTCAGGTAAAAGTGAATAAATGTAGATTAAACTGGGTTTTCCCAGTTTATTCTGCATTAATTAAACACCTCTAAAGATCTGGACCTTCAGCTAAGGACTGGGTCTTTAGAAGTGAGAACCCTTTGGGGACTGACTTCTGGGAGTTCCACTGCAGTCCCATGGGCCAATCTTCACTGCCATCCCACTTCTTTTGGCTCCAAAAAGCCCGGAGGAGTGGGATGGCACCCCTCCCTTCCAGCCCCCATTTGCCCCCAAACTTGCCAGAGGCCCCTCTCTACCTGGTGTGAGAAAATGGAACATCAGGAGATTGGGTGGGAGGAGGAAGGATTTCCCTCCTCCCACCTCCTGAAGGATCTTTGTTTTGTGTCAATACTGCTGTAGATAGAGGCCGGTAAGTTTGGGGAGCCAAATGGGGGGCAGGACCCATTGTTTGACCCAGGATGCCATCTAGCCACCCTCCCAGGAAAGCCCAAGGTTTTGGTTGGCGGTGGGGACTACAAGGTTGTTTTAATCCGCTTCCTCTTGGGTTTTAGTACAGTGTAAAAGGGCCCCCAGTCTAAGTGCCTTCTTGTATTAGTGCAGCACTCCATCCTTTACTTGCATCGATTCTTCTTAGGCTGGATCTACACTGCCCTATTTCCCAAGATCTGATCCCATCTTATGTGCTTTGAATTGGATTATATGAGTCTGCACTGCCAGATCATCTGGGATAAGAAGATAATCTGGAATCAGATCTTGGGATATAGAGTAGTGTATATCCAACCCAAAATCAGATAATCTAGATTATTTTATTTGAACTACATTATGAGTCTTCACTGTCATATAATCCAGTTCAAATATAGCAGTTTTATATGCCACTGTAGATGGGGCCCCAGTCACTTTATTGCTGTGTTTTTTTAAAAGCTGAAACTCCTTAAATAACATGAGTTGTAGAATCAGAATAATTTTCACAAACAAATTAGATGTATTCAGATTTTATACATTTTACAGTGTATGGTACAATAATATTTAGGTGACATCAACTATCTCCTATTTTATATGCTACATCGAATAAGGCGTAAACAATAAAGCATAAACATGATTATGGGGATGGGACAGGCCTATTTTTTCTCAAGCAACGATCTTTCTACTAACTCTATAACTGAAACCAGGTTTTGGCTCTAACTCAGTGGTTACCAACCCCTTTTGACAAGGGACCACTTTGACCAGGGACCACTGTCCAGCACTAGTGTTATGAATCAGTTTATGGTCAACTTTAGATTCAGTTTGGGGTGCTGATTTAGAAAATGACATTGGATAGACCACATCAGCTTTAGTTACTGATACAGAACATATACTATGGTCAGCGACAGGAAAGGAGTGGCAGGCAGCACGAAAGGAGCAGAAATAAATAAAGAGGAAAGAGGCTCGCGGACCAGATTTTCATCCTTGCAGCCTACTGGTGGTCCGCGGCCCACAGGTTAAGAACTGCTGCTCTAACTTGTAGTCTTGTGTATGTAGCATTAGTGTTATTCTACCAATAGGGAAAAGTTGTATTTACAAGAGGACTTTTTCGATATCTGGTAAAACAGGGGGAGAAGTTGTAGCTTTGACACCTAATTCTCTACCAACATTAAGAAAAGCCAAAAAAAAAAAACTTTCTATGAAAGGTTAGGATCTATCCAAAATAATATGGAAAGGTCATTCTGAGAGGGGAAAATCACCCCAAAAATTGGGTTTGAATAATAAAATAATGCTTAAAGCTTAAAGTATTTAATACAAGGACATTTTAGGTTTTTCTACAATTATATGAACTATGTAGAGAAAGTAGCTTTAGAAATTAAAATGTTATGAAGATAATAAAAGCAATAAACTAAATTATTTAGAATGGTATTAATTTCTTCACTTATCTTATTCTATTTTTCTTTTTTGTTAGCTGAGGAAAACAATATACATTTACTTCATAGGGGAGAGTACTGCTTGCGTAATATTTTCTTCTTTTTTTAAAGAAGACCAAATGCATATAGAATGTCAGATCTGGAAGACCAAAGTTTGATTCCTATCAATTTGGCTGGCATGTCTTTCTCTCCTCCCCCCCCCCCCCCCACATTCTTGTGGTTTCAAATGGATGTAGGTGATTGGATAGCATGGATTCAACCTTTCAAGAAGGGAAGATGAAAATTTAATTGGTAGTGGTAATGCAAAATTGTGGCTTGCTAAATGTAAGTTCCAAGACTTCTATGTCTGTACACATATCTTCCAGTATTAGATATTCCATTTACATTGTTTGCCAGTAAGTTTCAAGACTAAAGCCAATGGTTCTTGTCCGTTTACAGTACATTGCTTTTTCAGCTACTGTTAGCAGGAACATACCTGCTTAGTGGGCACAACACCCACTCTGAGCAATTTCCTTTAACAATCCTCACAGATACGGAATTTGTTCTTTTAAGTGAATGGAAGATTGGTCTGCTTGTTTTCTTTGTTAGTGCTATTAACTGTTTTTGCTCCTTTTTGTGATATTAAAGTACACAGTATTTTCACTGCTCTTGTTTTATGGTTTGGGTATCAATATTAGAACCTTTGGATACAGAAAGCAACATGGAAAAATATTCATAAATTTTCTAATGTTTTGCCTGTCTGGAATTCCTTCCAGCAACTATTACTATTATTAAAAATTAATTTCAGTAATAATTGCTGGAAGCAGTTCCAAACACACTAGAAAAACATCTGAATTTTATTGTTGGAGGCAGGACTATAACAGCATAGTTACAAAAAAAAAAAAAGGAATACTATTTGGAATATGCCACAATATCTGATGAAATTGCACCGATTCCTTGATTGTTGGACAGGATCAATGTTGGTCTGAAATTCCACTTATATACTGTGAAACTACTACTAATAGTAACAACAACAAGTAGTAACAACAACTAACTTGAATTCAAATTTATCACTGTGTAAACAGAATTCACTGCTGCTTAGGTACAGTGGAATCAGTTGATTCTACTTCAGTCTTTTGTAACTATCTGGGCTGTATAAAAGATTATGTGAACACTATCCTGAACAATTTAAGTGGGAAAATAGCTTTTACAGAAGGAAAGGGAAACTTGTAATCCACATAGTAATAGAATTGCTACTTAGGGCCCTTCTACACAGCCATATAACCCAGAATATCAAGGCAGAAAATCCCACAATATATGCTTTGAAGTAGGTTATCTGAGCCCACACTGCCATAAATTCCAGTTCAAAGCAGATAATATGGGATTTTATTCAGCTGTGTAGAAAGGTCCTAAGTTGAACATTATAAGATTTGTTTATAAGATGACACAAGTTTCATAGATGGAAGCGATATATCAACCCTTCTCAAGTTAATTTATTTGGGGGGCTGGCAATTCTTTTATAGTGTACCAGTGTGATATAATGGTTTGAGCATTGGACTACAGATATGGAGATCAGGGTTCGATTCCCCAGTTGGTCATGGAAACACACGGTATGACCTGTAACAAGTCATACACTGTCAGTCCCAGAAAATCCTATGATTCATTTGCCTTGCAGTTGCCACAAATTGGAAATAACTTGAAGGCATACAACAACAGCAACAATAACAACAACAACAACAACAACAACAATGACTGGCACCACAGTTGAGCCCGTTTGCTACAATTTTTATTGTTGTCCTAGAAACTCATCAGGGATCAGGTGACTGGGACATATACAGTGACCACCACTTTCAGGCAGCATTGCAGTATAACTTTGGATCCAGGTCTCTGGAGGGAATGCCTTTTCTTACTTGGCAATTACCATGACATGAGTGTGCAAGATATGGTTAGTAGTGTAGGGAAAAACCTTTTGAAGATTTTACTTATTTATTTACTTTACTTGTATACCGCAGTTTCTCAGCCCAACAGGCGACTCAACGCGGTTTATAACAAGGATAAAAAACAATCAACGATATACAATTTAAAACCATAAAAGCATAATATACAATATTGATACAACCATAGACAACACAATACGTCTCATAACTGGAGTCGTGATCCAATCCGTCGTCCAAATTTCCATTCCTGTAATCATCACATTCATTGCAAGATCTCTGTGTTAATGTGTTTATAAGACTTTATCTACACTAAACTAACTTTTTAAAAAATCTGACATGTCAGAATGAAATACAGTTCAACTCTGATGCACATTTTGAACCATGTAATCTATAGTGTGACGAGAGCTACAGTAATATAGTTTTATTGTTGTATTTATCACCTCAAGTGTTTTTACTCACAGTGAAAATGGAGTATAGATAAAAGTTATGATAGACAATTTTAAAGAAGTGGTTAAAATTACCAAGAGAAAAAGATTTGCTCTAAACTTCTCATGTTTCGATTCATATAATTCCTGAACAAATGTGCATACTGATTACAGTTTAAACACACTGGCCTGAAGCTAAATGAAGCCCTGTTGTTGTCATAGAACACAAGGAAGGGACCTTAGGACCGAACTTTGCCATGCTTGCCCTAGATGCAAATGACACTTTGTAACACAAGTTTTGTTCCTGAGTTATAAATATAATTTCCTAATTGGTTCTGTCAGAAAAACATGGAAAAGGTTTATTAAATTGTTTTTGCGACATCCTGCAGCATATTTTGCTATAGGTTTTCAATGAAAATATCCTAGAGTCCCAATCAGTTCAATGTAGTTTGTGGTAGCCACCAAAACAAAGTTTCTGGAGTAGAATAACTACTTTCAAAGTAAGTACCACACAATGAAACAGGAAATAACCCTTTCAAACCAGGAACAGAACAATTTCAAATTTTGTTACATATTGTAATTTTTGCCATTTTTAAGGACCCAGTTCAGTTTCCTCAAAGACATATCCTGTTCCTGACTTATATGTGATAGGTGAAACTTATGTGAACATAAGTTCCTTTTTGAACCATTTTACTCACTTTGATGTAAAATTCCTATTTGAATTTTTAGCTAATGGTTTGGTTAAGAAAATGGGGAGGGGGACCCTTCCATATTCAGCAGTGTCAATCCCTGGAAGAGATTGACACTGTTCCTTTTTATCACAAAGAAGCCAATTCAGAGTTCTTAGGGGAGGCAAAAAGGTGGCCACTCTCCATATGAGAGTGACACTTTTAATCCACCCCACCTCCCAGCATACCTGAGATCAGCTCATTCCTGAGATCAGCTCATACCTGAGATCATCTCATTCTCTGTGGATTGAGATCAGCTCCTTCCTCACAGCAGCAGACCCATCTGAAGGTTTGGCAGTCGTTTTGCAGTAGGAAAATGAGAAACTGCATATGCTATACCTATTGTACGTGTAGTACTGTAATATTAATTCATACATACATTGAATTTATATCCTACTTTTCTCCTAAGATGGCATTTTAGCCACAGTGTGACATAGGCGTTATGCAGTTGAACAGTCAACAACTTTTTAGTGTGGTGAGCAACACAGAGATTAGAGGTCTTGCTCTGTAATGCAACAATGTCTTCCCTCTCATATGAAGACTTCTGTCATTATTATTATTTTTTGCAGGAATGGAGTGCTGAGGACAAAAAGGCACTACCATCCTACCTCCTTGGGCTGCCTTATCCTAGGGAATGTGAGATAGCTGTGGGGATGTGATCTGGGATCGTGCATGGTAATCCAAGATTGCAGACCCCTTTGCTGAAATACTGGCAAAGGTCTGAATCTTCCTGGATGATTTGGAGCTTTGCCGTTGTTTTTCAACCCTGGCTCAAGAGGGTTTAACTGGTTTACCCTGGTTTGAGGTGCATTAGCTTTTGTGCATCATATGGATATTTCCTACACTGGATTCAAAGGCAGTGTAGATGCAGTCCCGTGATCTGGTAAAGTGACATAATATATTGTAGATATCATTAAGTTCTCCTCATTTTCTCTCTCAGCACCAGGAATGTTAAATATTTTCATGGAGTCTGGGAGAGTATATCACTATTTTAAAATGGTAAATGCCCAAATACTTCCACCTATACTGCTGTATATACATCTTTCTGATTCTGTTGCACTTTCTGTGATTTTAACAACAATGACAAAAAGCCCCAAACTATTTTTCACTCATATTTGACATTTTGCAAGTTTAGGGATACCTCTATACCTACACATTTTCAGAAAAATAGCTAAAATAAATGAGAAGAATAAAGGGAAGGTAATTCCTCGCACCCCATTTGGAGTCTTCCCCTTCCATAAAATTACTGCATCTCTTATTTCAAGTTCTTTCAATATTTAAAATTATTGCCAGGAGTATGGCAGATCTCATTTTAAGCCACTGTCACCAAAAAAATCAAACAGTACTTTTTCAAACACCCAAACTCTTGTTAACTTCATTAAAAACTGTAATGTCTTTTTTGCACAAAAATTGTACACCTGTTTAATTTGTACATCATACTAAATGTCCTTTGACCAGTTTGGTGTTGCTCTAATAAGGTCCTCCATTGTGCATGTGGCAGGGCTCAGACTGCATTGTAATAGGTGGTCTGTGGTTTGCTCTTCTCCACACTTGCATGTGGCCCCATTTCTTAAGGCTGCATCTTGTGGTGCCAGAGCATAGTTTGTTCAGTGTCTTCCAAGTCGCCCAGTCTTTTGTGTACTCAGGGGGGAGTCTCTCATTCAGTATCAGCCATGGGTTGAGGTTCTAGGTTTTAGCCTGCCACTTTTGGACTCCCGCTTGCTGAGGTGTTCAAGCGAGTATCTCTGTAGATCATAGAAAACTATTTCTTGATTTAAGGCATTGGCGTGCTGGCTGATATCTGAACAGGGAGTGGACTGGAGATATCACTGCCTTGGTCATTTCATTATTGGCTGCTACTTCCCGATGGATGTCACGTGGTGCAATACCAGCAAAACAGTATCATTTCTCCACTGGTGTAGGGTGTAGACATCCTGTGATAATGTGGCATGTCTCATTAAGAGCCACATCCACTATTTTAGCGTGGTAAGAAGTATTCCACACTGGGCATGCATTCTCAGCAGCAAAGTAGCAAAGCGCAAAGGCAGATGTCTTCACTGTGTCTGGTTGTGATCCCCAGGTTGTGCCAGTCAGCTTTCGTATGATATTGTTTCTAGCACCCACTTTTTGTTCGATATTCAAGCAGTGCTTCTTGTAGGTCAGAATATGGTCCAGGGTAACTCCCAGGTATTTGGGTGTGCTGCAGTGCTCCAGTGGGATTTAAAGCTAATTGACAAATATAAAATATGTATGGATATGAATTGGAAAGAAAAGGTGCTAATGATTTATTTTAAAAATGGGGCAATAATCTAATATATATGTTTTTCAACAGGATCCACAAGGGGGGAAATTCTATAGTTACACGAAAGAAAATGACATTAATACAATAATTTCACCAACCTGCCCTTCTATTTATAGTTCTTAGCTGTTTATCATAAACTGTTTTCAAAGGTTACAGTTTGTCACATATGTTTGTTTAGAACTAAGCAGCAACAAGATAGATGGTAATTCCTTTTAAATACCATTGCTTACTTTCACTTCTTTGGTTTAGTGCAATTGTATAATCATTCCATCTGCTTCCTTTTTTATGCCCTATTTTCCCCTGATAATATACTTTCAAAAGTTTATGTTTTTAATTTTACACATTTGCATGAAGATTTCCTTACACACACCTGTTTTTTCTGAATGTGTTAGCACTAGGGATGCGAAAATCTATTATTTCATTTCTTACAATCCAGCCAGTATCCTTTTCTGTCCCAGTTCTTTATTGTGCTGCAAGCCTCCTCCCTTCAAATATAGTAATCCATGGGTATCTGTGTGCATTTTTGGGAGGTGTAATGACAGAAAGGTGTACAGCTAATCCTGCTGTACACATTTGTCTGCCTTTTTGCTGTTGAACAAAAGTGTGTGTGCGTTTGTGTGCACATTTTCCAATTGTACCCATGATTTTGCATATTATTTTCTCTGTTGAATAGAAACTGGTATTTGCCTTTGTTGTATGCCCAACAACTAATGTAATTGCTATTCAATTCTGTTTTTTTTTTTTTGAAGAAAAAAAGATTGGGAAGGGCGTATGGGGACATGTGGCCTCTGAGGCATGCTTCTGTGTGTGTCACACTGAAGGAAGGAGTTTTATGATTAAGAGCAAGTCTCAGTCCAATTTCTTTTTGATAAGGAAATTGTTTAAATAAAGGTGCCATCTAAGCCTTCCAGAATATTGTGAGAGTAGATGGATCTTAATGGTTGTTTCCATTTCACTTAAGGGTTATTACTACTTCGACGTGCATTCTAGTTTTAAAAGAAAAGAATGATAGACAGCATTATTGGCCCAGGAATTATTATTTGAAGATACATTTCTCCAAGTCTGTGAAATTGCTTTATGAATAAGCTGGGAGAGGGTATTAGGTTCTTCATATCGAGATCATTTTGTTTAAATGTCTGGAAACCAATGCATAGATTGTCCTTTGGGGAGAACAAAGTCTGCTGCAGTGTTTGTTCTTTGCAGCAGACAAATCTCTTTGGAACGTTGAAACATTCAGAATTTGGAGGAAATGACTGTGAGGTTGTCAGCATGGCAATCAAGTCTGAACTGAAGCATCCCTTACAGTATAGAACAAAGTAACTGCCAGTCTTTGATCTTTATTTTGCCAAAACTAGAATAGTATATCTTTCCCAAACCATATGAAAACATCTTGACAATGCTCCATTTGATAAAAGTAAATGCTGTTGTTTTCATTCTGCATTTTTAGTAGTTTATCTGAGCATGTGAAAAACTTTCTTAGGATGAGTTATGATCTCTGTGTTCTTGAAAGGACTCAATAGTATTGGGCTACCCTGATGTGTCTGTTCTCCCCCTCCACACACACACACAAACAGCCCCCAGAATGCCACCCTCATATATATTCTGTGCTTTGCTAGTAATCACTTCCTGACAGTGTATTTCAATAGTAATGTGCAGTGCTCCCTAACATGGCCTTTCTCAAGGGAAGGGAAACATAAGGAAAAAACTTGGATGTCACTTCTCAGATGCTCACAAACTTCCTTTGTGGTATCCACTGTCTCTTCCATTTCCTGCTCTAGACAATGGCATTCTAGTGGAGATGGAGGAGTGGCGAGGTTGATGATCTGACTCTTGTAGGAAGGCTCTTTGCATGATTTTACCATACATCTCCCAAAGGAGTCCAAACTTGCTTCCCATTTTTGGAGTAGGGGAGGTAGTGGGAATTGCTGTGCAAGTATTTGATTGCAACCATCCTGCAAGTCAGTGAAGTTAAGAAGCAAGTTGTTGTGCATCATGTTCACTGGAATCCTCACTCTTAAAACTTAGTGTATTTATTCCAAATGCCGAATAAATAATATTTTATCCTGATCCTTATCCATAAGCTGTTGCAGGTATTCAGCAAGATATCATATGCCTTGAAATTAAAACTCTTCCTTCTTTGGTCTTCACAGCTAGACCAAACCACCTTGGGATTGGATCCTTTTCTCTCATCCTTTGAAACATCAATTGTATGTGGCTGCTCCCATTTGAAGTAGTTATATATTATTTCAGCAACTGTTTGACCTCAGGCAAGACTACCTCAGGGCTTCCCTACCCTAGAGAGCCAATCAGTTCCTTGTTGCATTTGCTGTTGAGTACAGTTGTTGTTTCTTCTTTAGTAGGTGGCTGGTTTTCTAGTGAGAGAGCAAGTGAGCTAGTAGATAATTGCCATTCTTGCTGCTTCTCACTACACATGTTATTTTGGCTTTCAAAAGCCAAAGGGAAATAATAGGCTAACAACTGAGTTTGGTGTCAAATGGATGGAAAATGTAGTGGTCAGGATGCTCACTTATAGGAGTGTAGATCTTAATCAGTGCATGAAAATAGATCATGCCTGTTTGGTTGCCATTGCTACTCCCAGATGGCAGTAGAGCTCTGTGTGAGCCCCTGGCCATCTTGGAGGAAATGATTATGACTCCTCTGCTGACATCATCAGAGGAGTCCACAGAACCAGGAAGAGGTTGAGGTGATTGCCTCCTCTTTCTGCCTGAATGAATGTGTGCTTCTGCTGATTTAGCAAGAGTTGCCTGCAATGGCCAGGAGCTCACATGGATTTCTGTGGCCATATGGGAGTAGTGATGGCAACACAGCCAGTACTGTGAGGGCTGCTGCCATATACTTTACATAACAGTCATTTTTCTCACCAACCAAGTGCCTCACCAATTCCTGCAGCTCCATTAACTTCATCTTCATTTCTTCCTTGCCCAGGGCCAATTGGCTCATGTATTCCTCCTTCTTCTGGTGGTGCTGTTTCACGATAGCCCTTTGGCTCTGGTGCAGCACAATGTATTCACCTATCATGTGTTTCTCCCAATAAGTGTATGCAGCGGTGCTCCAGCTCTTCCACCTTCTCATGCATCAGATCTGTGAAATGGGACTGTCGCTTCTCCATAGCAATTTTTAAGGCCTCGTGAACCTCCCCTGGAAAAGAATCTGCACCATGGACTTCTACTGTGGTGACATGCAGCTGTTGCTCCTTCTGGGGCATTGCAGTCTGCTGCAGGAGACCTCAGCATTGCCTCTTCTGCTCAGACAGCTCCTGTGAGGGGTACTGCCCCATAGGGCCAATGAAATATTGGCTTGGCTGGACCATGTATACTCTGATTCACTACAGGTTCAAGATGGGGTGGGTGGCTACCTCCATGGCCAGTCCAGAACATTTCTACTCTGAACTGTACCAGGATGTACTAGCCAATGGAGACACTCTCTGTGTATAAACTGGTCAGGTTTGGGACACATAGCAAACATTTGACATCTTTGTGATCAGGGAGCAGTTTTACATTTCTAATTGACTTTAGAATTTCTATGCTCTTCTGCCGGTGACTTGTGGGTCTTATTTCCACATAATTTTGATCATCAGACTAAACCAGGGGTCCTCAAACTTAGGCCTGGGGGCCGAATATGGTCCTCCAAGGTTATTTACTCAGCCCTCGCTCAGAGTCATTCTAAGTCTGAAATGACTTGAAAGCACACAACAACAACAACAACAACAACAACAATCCTATCTCATCAGCCAAAAGCGGGCCCACACTTCCCGCTTAAATACTAATAAGTTTATATTTGTTAAAATTGTTCTTTATTTTAATTATTGTATTGTATTGTTTTAAAGAGTTTTTTGCACTACAAATAAGATATATGCAGTGTGCATAGGCATTCATTCATGTATTTTTCGAATTATAATCTGGCCCTCCAGTTTGAGGGACTGTGACCTGGCCCTCTGTTTAAAAAGTTTGAGGACCCCTGGACTAAACAATCTATACAGTGTTCCTTCATTATCATATAAAACTTGTTGATTATTATATCACATTTTGTAGTGGCACAGAGTTATTGTTCCTTGGGATTAACCTTATTACTGTGGGCATAAAATGAAAAAAGCAGATGTGACTCACTGTCTTTTAAAAATGTATTGTAATTTAAGAACCTGCCTATATAATGCATAGTTTCTTGCATATCGCCTCCACTACAGCATCATTATATATAATCCAAAATATGGCTCCAATGCCCATTTCTTGATGCTGCAGGGAGAACTACAAAGTACCTGATCATCATCTTAATGGTGCCACATTCAATACAATCAAATTACTCAAAAAAAATCTAATATAGCCATTTGAATAATTGCTTACTATATCCATGTCTCTTTATCACGTCTGTGGTTGGAATAATTTAATGATATGTCATTGGTAGTGAAAGGAAATTTCAAAACTTTTATACTCTTGCTGTGAGGAAAATAGGGATAGAAAAATGATTATAATGAAGAATAGTTTTTCTTGTCTTTTTTTCAGGAGTGCCTTGCATTCTGAATCTTTTCTAGATAAGCTAGTCATTCTAAATCTCATTGAAATATCAATAAAATCCAATTTTGATGACTGTATGTTTAGAAAATGATATTATACCTTTCTCATACCTGCATGCCAATGCACTTGGAAAATTGTTCTTCAATTCTGCAGGGGATTTTTGTACTTTGCTCTAATAATGAAGCCGTTTCCCTTAATCAAGTAAAAGCCAATGGGGATTCCAAAATACCTAGTATGCTTTTATTTAGCCCAGTGAGATATATTTTTGTATGAACTCTCTTACCGTAGACACTACCAAGAAATATGGTAAAAACATTTTAAAAATACATGTGTAACATACGTGACTAATCTCTCCAAGTAATTCATTTGGGATTAATTTTTTAACTTGACTTTAACTAAGAATTTTGGTAAATGTGTTGCCACTGGAATGCTTAACTGAAAGCAGTCTAGTCAACTTCTCCAGCAGTAACATCAATGGCATTTATACCTTTGGGAAAAACAAAATCTGTTTGCTTGAAATCTTGCTGAAAGTTGGAAACCTTGCCACTTCCTGTTAAAGATTGCCATATGTTAATAGAATATGGTGGCATCAGTGCATACTGGACTAGGCCTGTGGGTTGCCAAGTGTTTTGGCTTCCAATTCCCAGAAATCCCAGCCAGTTTACCAGCTGTTAGGATTTCTGGGAGTTAAAGGCAAAAATATCTGGGGACCCACCGGTTGAAAACCACTGGACTAGAAGCTTATATTGCAATTGTATTTCCTTCTTTGAAACATAATTATGCTGTATCAAAAAAAAAAAAGAGTTACATATCTTGAAACTATGTGACTTTCCCTATTTTGTTTCATTCGGTCATTTCTTTTGGAGTGCAGTTACCTCCTGGGCTACAAGTTTAATAACCCTACTAATCTTGTCCTGCAGCTATTACATCCTGATAATAACGGTTTACTTTCTTATGATATAATGTCTTAGAAATGATAGAATATTATGGCTATCCGTAGTTGTTTTCTGGTCTGACTACATATCATGAAAAAAATGTGCTTCACAATGTTGTTTTTATTGTATCTAGCGATTAGTTGT
The DNA here is from genome assembly GCF_037176765.1 of Anolis sagrei. NCBI lineage: Eukaryota > Metazoa > Chordata > Lepidosauria > Squamata > Anolidae > Anolis > Anolis sagrei. Next base: position 188,405,302 of record NC_090023.1, read on the forward strand.
ATCTACATTTTATTTGGGATTTTTATAAACTGTTCCTTGCTTTTCTCTTTCTTCATTCTCAAGGAAACGACAATCTTATGCACATTTTTTGGGATTCGATCCCAATTGTACATATAGGATTTCACTATAAGTCTCATTTTACCTAGCTTTCATTTGGATTTCTGCTCCATTCTAGTTCTGATACTTTCTTCCACTCAAATTGCTCCATTTACAGTTTGCCACAGTCATGATATATATATAATGACCCCTTGGATTGAGTCGTAGGTTCTGCTAGGATTTCTGTGGATTACTTTAACTTGTCCTGTGCCTTATAGATGTTCTTTCTTGCCAATATATATGGTGTAGCTGACATAAAATATTCTTGACTTATTCTGATACAGACATTTATATTTCAAATGGAAGACATTTTAGTGCTTTAAATAGAGACATCCAGGGTAATTTGTAACATTTAGAAACCAAAAGATGGTTTTCTTTTCTTTAAAGGGCAAACTGTTTTAAATTATATTTATATTTATATTTAGGTATTTGATTGTGTTTTATTATGTGTTTATAATGTGTCAGCATCGAATTGTTGCCTGTTGGTAGCCGTCCTGAGTCCCTCCTTTGAGGTCGAAAATGGACAGAGTATAAATGTTCTCTCTCTCTCTCTCTCTCTCTCTCTATATATATATATATATATATGGAAATGGTATCCCCTTGACATTAAGTCTAGTCGTGTCCAACTCCAGTAGGTGGTGCTCATCTCCATTTCTAAGCTGAAGAGCTGGTGTTGTCTGTACATGCCTCCTAGGTCATATGGCCAGCATGACTGCATGGAGTGCTATTACCTTTCCATGGGAGTGGTACCTATTGATCTACTCACATCTGCTAAATTGGCAGAAGCTGGGGCTAACAGTGGGAGCTCACCTTGCTCCTCAGATTTGAACCACTGACCTTTCAGTCAGCAAGTTTGGCAGTTCAACAGTCAAACCTAAAAGGTAATCTGGTGACCCTTCCATACAGCCATATAACCCAGAATATCAAGACAGAAAATCCCACAATATCTTTTTTGAACTGGGTTATCTGAGTCCACACTGCCAAATATTCCAGTTAAAAGCAGATAATGTCAGATTTTATTCAGCTGTGTGGAAGGGGCCTTTGTGACTGAAAAAAAGGATCAATAGCTTTTTGTAAGTAAAAGAAATAGCACTGAAGTTGCACAGGGAAGCATTTATCTGTCTTGTAATATTAGTTGTATGATATTAAAAGGAAGGTGTCCTAATATAAATTATACAAATTAGAAGGACCAGCACAATCACATTTTGAGTTAAAGAACTTAGGTTCAGGCAAATGGCTGTCAGATTTAGTTAAATATGTAATAGTTCTTAGGGCAAAGTTTAAAAATGAAATATGTATTTAATTGGAAAGTTACTAGATATGACCAGAAGAAGAATATGAAGCACTTGGTGAAGGAAATTCATAACATATATGTTGCATACGTTCTTCTTAGGGATGTAATAATAAAAGTTTTTTAAAATAATGCAAATCAGTGAAATGTTGCCGAGAAGCATCTGTTGAAGATTTAGCTAAATTAATTGGAAAAGCTACAAACTTAATGTGCATGGTTTATGTGCCTTCCGTTTAGTCAACTAATTTCACTGAGTTCAGAAAAGAGGTAATATATCCCTCAGGGATAAGCTTGTCGGTGGCTACTATTCATGATGGCTTTATTCATCATATCTCTTCATTAGGCTTACCAGCGAGCACCAACTACTACTATGAAATAATACCTGGAAAGGTTATTGTATTTAAGCCTACCCTTTGGCACCTTGCTGGCCACTGTAGGAGATAGGATACAAAACTCTGTAATCCACTGCAGAGCATGGAAATTGCCTTTGGGGATCTACAGCTCTCAGAGGCATCTCCCTGCTGTAGCCAGCATAGCTGCAGTCATTTCTCCAAGTTCCTTTTCTCTGCTCTGATTTAGTTAGGAATCTTATTACAGTCAAAATAAGATATTTAATGAAGGAAGAACCTCATTGGTTAAACATCATTATGATCATGCTTTCTCTTACTTACTTAAGTGATCCCCCGTATCCCAAGGTTGATGGTCCTCCAAGTGTAGTGCCTTGGTGGTGGGTTTGTAGGTGGCCTATTCTTGATCTGCATGTTCTTCCACAGTGAGGACATTGGTTTCCAGGTGGAAGGTGGTCCTGGTCAGGGTTGACTTGATGCAGCTTCCTCTTGTCATGTTTCTCCCTTTTGCCCTCCATTCATGCCTCTTCAAATTCTTCAGCACTGCTGGTCACAGCTGACCTCCAGTTAGAGCACTCAAGGGCCAGGACTTCCCAGATCTCAGTGTCTATGCCACAGTTTTTAAGGTTGGTTTTAAGCCCACCTTTAAATCTCTTTTCCTGTCCACCAACATTACGTTTCCTGTACTTGAGTTGGGAGTATAGTAACTGCTTTGGGAGGGAGTGATTGGGCATTCGGACAATGTAGCCAGTCCAGCTGAGTTGATGATGTAGGAGCATCGCTTCAGTGCTGGCGGTCTTCGCTTCTTCCTGCATGCTGACATTTGACCACCTGTCTTCCCAAGAGATTTGCAGGGTTTTTTGGAGGCAACGTTGATTGAATCATTCCAGAGGTTGAGTGTGATGTCTGTAGACCAGGGGTCCTCAAACTAAGGCCCAGGGGCCAGATGCGCCCCTCCAAGGTCATTTATCCGGCCCTTGCTCAGGGTCAACCTAAGTCTGAAACTACTTGAAAGCACACAGCAACAACAACAACAACAATAATCCTATCTCATCAGAGCAGGCCCACACATCCCACTGAAATACTAATAAGTTTATATTTGTTAAAATTGTTCTTCATTTTAATTAGTGTATTGTTTTTAAGTGTTTTTTGCACTACAAATATGTGCAGTGTGCATAGGAATTCATTCATGTTTTTTTCAAATCATAATCCGGCCCTCCAACAATTTTGGGGACTATTACCTGGCCCTCTGTTTAAAAGGTTTGAGGACCCCTGCTATAGACAGTCTACGTTACACCATGCTTTCTCAGAGGTTGTGTAAATGTGGCCCTACCAACCGTATATACAGCCTCCCTCTTAGTATTGACCTGGGTGGAAAGCTAATTGGCCACTTTGCAAATAATGAATGAAGGCCACAATACCCATTTCACAGTGGTGGAATCCAGCATCTGTGCTGCCATATATTTATATTACAAACCAATTTTATTTTGTCTTATTTCCATGGCATGTCTCAGTTCTTCCTTGAAGCATAAAGGTCAGCATCTAAACAACTGAGTAACACTGGTACTTTAAAAAAGTATTGAAAACCTCTCATTATAAACTTATGTGGCAGAAAATATAAATAAATGTAGAAACTAATCAATGAATATTCATACTACAGCAGTAGTCTTTCTCAAAGGCATCAATCCAACACATGGTTATCTTGCTTCTTAATATGCAGAAATATACTGTTAAACTCTAGCTGAATTTTGTTAGGATAGAATTAAAGGATGTAATTGTTCAAGAATGAAGTATGCTGAACTTTTACCCCCTCCCCCCAAAACATTTTATAGTGTGCAAGCTTATTCATTAATCAGATATGTTATAGTAGTAAAGTAAAAGCACATTTTCATTATACAAGGGTAGGTCAAAATGTTTTGCCTCCTGGGTCATAAAAATGTTACAAATGGATGTATAACAGCAGAAGTTGCTACAGATCATAGCCTGAACTGTCCTCTACGCAAAACTACCATTCAACATAGTCACAGTCAATTTGGACACATTTGCACTATCGGTGAACCCAGGCATCAAAACCATTTTGGAAAAATTAAGGGTTTTGCTTCGTGACCCATTATTTTAAAGTTGTTTTAAAGTCATTCAAGTCATTGAATCTGAAAACACATTGGTTGTCTTTCAGAGGTCCAAACAGGTAAAATTCAGAAGGGGCCAAATCATAAACATTCTTCAAGTGATTATGGATTTCCTTAAGTACACAACCTTCCTTTGCTAGAAATTCAGTGACTCATTCTTTTAGCTTCCAATTCATGGTTATAATCAATCAATCAGAAAGAGAAAAGATTAAATCAGTAGAGTAAGGTTACCTCTATCAGATCATGCATAGATAATCTAGTAGCTGTGAAAGAAAGAAATGTTAGAGCAATGGAGGCATTACTTTTTGACCCACCCTCATATTAATGAGTTAAGGTTTTTGCAGTTTCAAAATCCAGACTTAGAATCATAGAATCATAGAGTTACAAGAGACCTCATGGGCCACCCAGTCCAACCCCCTGCCAAGAAGCAGGAAAATCACAGATACATATACTTATATAATTCTACCAATGTACTCTGTTTCCCCAGAAGCACCAGGTATCCTTTTCAGACTCCACATTTATTTACATCCAGGGTTCAGACCAAAATTTGCCCCAGTTTTTGGGTTTATGTATGAACATCATTTGAACTACACTCTAATGAAGAATCCTGATCAATGTCGCCCACTCACACACATTCCTTTTGAGCTTATTCAATCATTGCATAGAAGCAGGTATGCACCAGTGGGTTCTAGGAAACAAAATAGAAATACATGAGCGGAAAGCACTGCAACCTGCCCATTCTAATTCTAAAATCAATGACAGACAATGTTCAGGTTAGACAGGATTGGAGGGAGGATGGAATACAAGGCCTGTGTGGCATCACTGAATATGAATAGAATAAAGGGGAAATCTGCTGAATATAGCTTAAAATTATGGAGATTCAGACTTCAAACTGCAAAAGACAAGATGTTACAAACATACTTCTACTAGTTGTGCAAAATAACACCATTCTGTACTTCTGTAGAGATAGTTACCTGATAGGGCTAAACAGTTTGCAAACCAGTCCAAAGCAGCCTTGTTGAAGAATGAATACCGTATATTCTGGTGTATAAGACTACTTTTTAACCCAAGAAAATCTTCTCAAAAGTCAGGGGTCATCTTATATGCGGGAGTAGTCTTATACATAGGAGTAGTCTTATACACGGGAGTGGACTTATAGAACGGGTGCTGAAACTTCCAGTCGGATTGGAGAATCTGTGGTTGCCACATATGGTCGGGGGAGCTAAAAAATGGCAATGGCCGTGTCCCTGCCGTATGCAGCGACTGTATGAAAGCATTAAGGGCAACGCTGCACAAGTATGGTACAAGACAATCCATTCATCAGGATTCGTGGACTTAATGCGGTCCCGATGGTGAGGTGAAGGGGCACCTCACTGGGAAGGTTTAAGTGAAGGGCGGAGCAAACTGCAGGCATCTGGTGCACCCGGGGTATGGAAAAAAGAGATAGAGTGGCTCTGGGCCCAGAAAAACACACCTTTTTTACCTGTCTGGCCTCCTCCTCTGCCTCTCAGATCTCGCTCCTGAAGACTGCAGTGAAGCGGTGCAGGTGTACATGTGTGAGATCTGAGAGGCAGAGAAGGAGATACAGTAATAGGAAAAATACTATATTGAAATCAAATCTGATGCTTTGTTTAAAAAAAAATTGGTGTGCATTGGAAGAGGGGTAGTCTTATATGGCGAATATATCCCCAACTGGAAAAGTTGGGGTTTGTCTTATACACCCAGTCATCTTATATGGTATATTATATGGTATATTATAGATTTCTGGAGAAGGGAGGTGTTTTAGGCTTAACAGTTTTTTCCATCCTGTTGAAACTGAACATTATTAAATAAACAAATACCTCTAAAACACTGTTAGTATGCAATCCAGACATGCAGTAATGGCTAGGATGAGCTGAACTCAACTCTGGCCAGTCATAGCTGTAATATCCGACATACCAGTCTAGGGATATTGCATATTATTTAACACTATCATTTAGGTTTGCACTAGCATTGTGGCTACATGCCTACAGGCCCTTCCACACATATAATCAAGGTAGAAATCACACAATATCTGCTTTGAACTGGGTTATCTGAGTCCACTTCCATATATTCCAGTTCAACGTAGATAATGTGGGATTTTATTCAGCTGTGTGGAAAGGGCCTGGGTTATCTGAGTCTACGCTGCCATATATTCCAGTTCAAAGCATAAAATGTGAGATTTTATTCAGCTGTGTGGAAGTGGCCCCAGTTAGAGAAGGGTTGAATCTGCATACCTTAACATCCATCCTTTTCTGCCTCTTTTTGGTTTTTTCTGCTGGCAAATTTTAGCCAGTAGAACAGTTCAGCAGGTAGATTGTTCTGTTGGCAGATCTCTGACATCAGGCAACAGAAGCAGCTAGCGGAAGGGCATTCCTGTTAGCAGAAGACGTTTGTGACTAATCTTAAATTGGCATACCTTTGAGTTAGGATTACATTGCTGATCTATAGAAGAATTGGTCCTGCAAAAGGCTGTCGTGACACTTCCAACTGTTCAGAGATGTGTGTGTTCATAATAATATTTCTTTTTTTCTTTTCGGTTTTTGTTCTCTTTTACTTATAAAAACTTACAAAAGCAGTAAAAATATAAAGACAGTTTTTGCAAGGCCTTTCCAGGGTGTATTTTTCTTTGAAACGTGGAGCAGGAATGACCTAGTGTAGTTTTGTAAAAATCTATGTAAGCTGGAGCGCATTAGCAAAGCAGAATCAGTAATAGGAAATTGGTCAAACCCCTTACGTTCTTAAGCTCTGATCATATCATCCATTTGTCCCAAAATTTCTGCCTCTAAGATAATAAGACACTTTCTGCTATGCATGCTTTATTAACTTTTGGGGAAACCCCTGTTTTTTAACATGTGTCTCTGCATTCTTGAGTGAAATGGAAATTAATCAGCCTTCATAGTTTAATGATTCAGTAAGGAAAGCATCTATGTCTGACATCTGGGCCAAGCAAACTTCAAATATACATATACATATATATACACACACAGAGAGAGAGAAATGTTTAATTCAGAATATAGCAGAGCTAGGTGGAGTCTTTTATCATATTGAATACATTACAAACATTATTTTATAAACATTGACGCCCTAAAACAACTTTTTTTTATTCCTCTCCTCTTTAAGTTAAAAACTGCTGGAATATTTTATAGAGGAAATCTTTGTTTTACTTAAACAAATTGCAAAAGAAAAACCCTGGAATTACCCTCGATATAGGATAATGATTCATCTTGTATTAGTGTAAAGATTGTTTGGGTGTATAGGAGGAAAAGAGAAATTAAATAAAATTAGTGAAGAACAAGATATGTGTTAAAAATCACTTTGAAGTGATTTGATCTACCCACACACGCAATATACAGAATAAAACTGACAAGGATCATAGCACCCTTCAAGCAGCTTTCAAAAAATATATTCTATACCACCTACGTTACAGATCTGAGACACTTCTACTTGTTATGCAAGTATAACTTAAATCCTCCAGTGTCTATCTTGAATACTGTCTGTATTGCACATATGTTTATTCAATATATATTTAATAATAAAACACCGTGCATATATTATAATAATAAAAAGAAACTGGAATGCCAAATATACTGAATATTATTCAGTCTTTACTTCTCCCCTCACAAATTCATCAATTCTCTTTGAGACTAGGAAGTAAGAGGGCTATATCAAGCTGGTTCTCTACACTGACCTGCCAAGTGGGCTCAATTTCAGATGCTGGACCAAGTTCAGTTGGCAGCCCAGTAGGGATTCCCCCAGCCACTTCAGAGGCAGCAGGGAGTCCCCAGTGTTCAGCTGTGAAGAAGATGATTGGGTGCTGCTGACCAGTCACCTAACACCCCCCCCCCTCAAATTTCACAGCTTCCACCAACTGCAACAGCCTCACCTATTTGAGTGTTGGGGTGCACTTGCTAAGTTTAGTGAGGCCATGGTCTACCTGAAAGCAGCCAGATCACCAAGGAGGAAGGTAGGTGGATGTTATGGAACTGGCAAGCTGTGACATGGAGTGAGGGGATAGCAAGGGAATGACATCCTGAATGGTTTATCAGGGGAGTATCAATTTTGATGTTTTATACTGTTTTTCATCGATGGTATTGAAGCCCCCGGTGGGTTAAACCCCTGGGCCGGCAGGACTGAAGACCGACAGGTCGCAGGTTCAAATTCGGGGAGAGCGTGGATGAGCTCCCTCTATTAGCTCCAGCTCCTCATGCGGGAACATGAGAGAATCCTCCCACAAGGATGATAAAACATCAAAAAACATCCGGGCGTCCCCTGGGCAGTGCTCGCAGATGGCCAGTTCTCTCACACTAGAAGCGAGTTGCAGTTTCTCAAGTTGCTTCTGACTCAACAAAAAAAATCGATGGCATTGAATTGTTGCCAACAATGTGAATCACCCTGAGTCCCCTTCGGTGGTTGAGAAGGGCGATATACAAATACCACAAATAAATAGATCCCAGCCAGTTGTCTTATCACCGCCTAACATGCAGGACTTGGGTAACAACCTGAATCCTGATACAGAATTTGGGGTATTTTTTCTTGAATTAGCTTAACCCTGGGAAAAGCCACATTGAAGAGCCTTCCCTAGGTTAATCCAGAGCAGCCCTGCACTATGTTTAGCCACAAAGGAGCTATCACAATAACTTAAATGATCAATGCAGATATGCCCTCAGTTGTGTTTTGTAATCTTTTCTACAGAATTACCATATTCTCCCCATCAAACTGCAATCTACCTTTCTCTCTCGCTGGTAAACATTTTCTCCACAAATGGTTTTGTCCAAAGTGCCACACAGAAAATCATGTATGTGTTTATTCCAACATGGCTTGGGTTGATATTGTGTGCAATGCTAGCCTATTTCCTTGTGGATATTAGTTGGGTTATAGAGCATTCATTACTATACTTTGCTTCAGTCCAGTGACACATTTGCTTTGTGTATCAGAGATACACATTTCTTCTCTCTTTTTTAACTTACGAAATTCATTTCCATTACTATAATTTTTGACTAGCGAATGAAATATATGGGCCTAAAACAAGTAGAGTATACCCACTGAATTGATGGGAATTTATTATTTAAATAAGTTTCATTGATAAAATGAGTCTACCTTAATTGATATTAAATCTAATTAAGATTTTGAATGTAGTTTTTATGTGTGCTATGACTCCAGTTTAACTTCTGAAGTTCCATCTTATAGAAACCTGGGAGTTGTAGTTTAGGAAGGAGTATTTAGAATTCTCAGCTATAGGATACCAGTGCTTCATCTAATTACAAATGTCAGCATTGCACAAGATGCAGCCATGAGGGTTAAAGTGGAAACAGAAAGCTATAATTGTGACAAAATGCTTAGTGTTTTCAGATTTCATTCTGTAATTGTCACGCATGACTCTGTATGTGAAGAAGCCACAGCTCCTTGTGGTTCTGCCACAGACAATGACGAGGTGGAGAGCCAAAGATGAGAGTGGTGACCGGGATCTCACCCCCAGGTGTCAAAAGATTCACAGACAGAGTCAGATGTCCAGGACCATTCGACTCCTAATGATAGTTGTCTTTCCAAGTCTGGGGAGCTGGAGGCTGAGTGGGAACTGGAAGTGGCAGACACTGAGATGACACAGATGACATGCCACCATCCTTATCTAAAAGGTGAAGAAAGAGAGAGGTTGTTGGAATCCCAGCAGTTGTTAAATAAATGCCATTTAATTGGATACCTAGTGTTTTGGAGACAGCCACTCACAAATCATTTTATTTTATCTGGATGGCTGATAGCACTCTTTGGCATTGGTTTTTTCTTTACTATTGAACTGCCTGCATTTTGATGACTCCCATTACTTCTTGCTGGTTTTCTGTATCTGGGCTACTGACATGTTAGAACAACTCCTGGAGCATCCTACTGTTTTTTCCTTCATCTTTTTGCATAACCGTGACTACATGGACTGAATTAACTTTTGGACAGCTCTTGCATTCTAACCACCTGATTCCGGGACACTTGATCATCCAGAGAATTAGATGTAAATCATAAGAGCCAGTAGCAGAAATATATGTGAAACCAGACTAGAAGTCAGGAAAGAAGAAGGGCAAGAGAGTCTGTGTGCCCCATTGTGGAAATGAATTGCTCAGATATTGTTTGGCTTGTTCAACAGTCAGTATGAAATTGGGTGGGTGGGACAGGTGTCTACCAATTCCTTTAACCCTTTAGTCAGGAAGATCTACACCAGGGGTCCTCAAACTAAGGCCCAAGGGCCGGATACAGCCCTCCAAAGTCATTTACCCGGCCCTCGCTCAGGGTCAACCTAAGTCTGAAACAACTTGAAAGCACACAACAACAATCCTATCTCATCAGCTAAAAGCGGGCACACATTTCCCATTGAAATACTAATAAGTTTATATTGGTTAAAATTGTTCATTTTAATTATTGTATTGTTTTTAAGTGGGGTTTTTTTGCACTACAAATAAGATATGTGCAGCATGCATAAGAATTCATTCATGTTATTTTCAAATTATAATCCGGCCCTCCAACAGTTTGAGAAACTGTGACCTGACCCTCTGTTTAAAAAGTTTGAGGACCCCTGATCTACACAGTCATATAATCCAGAATATCAAGGCAGAAAATCCCACAATATCTGGGTTATCTTGAGTCCACACTGCCATATATTCCAGTTCAAAACAGAAAATGTGGGGTTTTATTCAGCTGCGTGTAAGGGGCCCTAATCTCCAATATGCCAGGGATCAGCACTAAACTTATACCTATTAAAAACAGTGGTTTCTTCCTTTTCTGAAAGTTTGATGGGGAACAACAGCCAGTGTCTCAGGGACAAGCAACTGCACTAGGTAATGGCACAATTACAGTAGTGTGAAGTATCAAGTATATATAGAGTGGATGTTTTAATAGCTGCTCCAAGACTGAGGAATACCCTCAGAGCAGCAGCTAGCCCAGGAATTGTCTTTGAAGTCCAGTGTTATATCCCTTCCAGAATATAAAATGTATAAACCCAGGTACTTCAGACAGCAAGAACACACTGTACGTTTTATATACCATAAGCAGGCAGTTCTGAGATTAGAGTGGCAGTCCTTCAATGGCAAGAAATAGGCACTGCATTTTCAGGGTGTGGGAAAGTATCATTGCTCCTTTCTTGTAAAAGTTTGGGGAGTGTGTTTAGGAGTGAAAAAGAAAGAGTTGCCTAGGAAACCTTTCTACCACTCAGGGGAATGCCAGTGAAGCCTGTTTGAAGTTCTCTCTCTCTCTCTCTCTCTCTCTCTCTATATATATATATTGAAGAAATTATTAGACCCCATGCTAGCTGGGGGTCCCGGGAGTTGTAACTTTTTCATGCTTCGGCTTTGGGCCAAGAACATTACCTATGCTTAGATTAGAAAATATACTCTAGGTTTGACCATAGGTATATAACTGACCTTGACCAATCCTTTTCCTCATAGTATGAATCCAAACATATGATATGACAAGAATACAGTTTGTACATTAAAATGTCTTGCTTATAATTGAGAATATGGATATGATGTTCTTGATGCATTTTTGTTTTTTCCATTTATTTACTTATTTTTCTTATTCAGTCAGTAGGCTAAAGTACAAAACAACATATTCATTTCAATCAGAAAAAGAAGAGAACAAAAGGTTTTGAAAAGGAATCTAATATTCCTTTAATGTACCAGGTTTCCCAATCAAAAAGGCTAATAATGTACCGTACCATCAATTACAGTGTGTCCCAGGTGGAATAGAATAGGTAAAAAGGATTCACTGCCTTGCATATGGACATATCTGATATTTTTTTAAATTATGGAACCAAATTGTAAATTAGTCCATTTTGATGGCTCATAGTCAAATTCCCAACTTTTTCTCAGAACCCAAGAGGCCATAATCATGATGGTCTTTTCAGCTTAGCTATCTGAATCAGAGTAATTTCATTGTTGTCATTGTGTCACTCTGTGGATTTTCATGACCAAGTGGGTTATCAGCAACTCTCCAGAGTTTCAGACAAAATTATTTCCTAGCCCTAACTGGAGATTCTTTGTGTCTGCAGCAGGTTTGCAGATGAGTATTAACCCAGACTGGATCTATACTGCCCTGTATCCCAGAATCTGATCACAGATTATCTGGCAGTGTGGACTCATATAATCTAGTTCAAATCAGATGATCTGAGATCAAATCCTGGGATATAAGGCAGTATAGATCTAGCCCCAGTGCTACACTGCTTTGCTTCTGAAGTTAGGCAAGATTAGTGTATTCAAAGTGCTATGGGAGTTTTTCACATGATTCAATACAGTGAAGTGATAAAGACTCTTGTTTCATTAATGCTATCCTACAATCAGAAGCTAATTCCACACAACATTTTGCAGTGCAATTAACCTTAAATGTTATTGATTTCTGTGGAACTGTCACAACAGTCCTTAGAGTCATCAAAACAGTTTGGACTGATTTATTGTTCATCACATAAGCATTCTGTGCCTACTGTAAATGCCCTTTCTCCCTCCCACTGTTACTACTAATTAAAACACAAGAAATGCAGTATGCAAACTAAAATATTTCCCTGTCTAGTAAAATCTACACACTGTTACTTTTCTAAACCGCTATTCTTTCATACAAACAATCCTAGGCTTTTGAGATATTGACTGTTGCTGCTATCCTAAATACACATTTGTAAGTCTAGACATTTTAGACTTACAGACACAGTTGCGAGGGTGGTGGGACTGAGAGCAGGGCCCCTCCAGAAGATCTTAACAACCTTGATGGTTCATAGCGGAGAATCCGTTCGGACAGGTAAACTGGGCCGGAGTCGTTTAGGGATTTATAGGTCAACACCAGCACTTTGAATTGTGCTCGGAAGCTAATTGGCAGCCAGTGGAGCTGGCGCAACAGAGGAGTAGTATGCTCCCTGTACCCCGATCCTGTTAGTAACTGCTAACAGGTTGGACTAATTGCAACTTCCGGACAGTCTTCAGCGGCAACCCCATCTAGAGAGCGCTGCAGTAGTCTATACGGGATGTAAGCAGAGCATGGACCACCATGGCCAAGTCAGAATTCCCAAGGTATGGGCACAGCTGGTGCACAAGTTTTAATTGTCAGGTCATTAATCAACAGGTCAAGGTCAAGCTGATAGTCCAACAGAAAGGCAAACAGCAGGATAGCAACAGAGAAGCTGAATGTCCGCTCCAGAGTTATAAACTCAATACCAAAGTGTCCAGAGTACAAAATTAAATCTGAATCCATAAGTCAAGGTCCAAAGATAAGTCCAGAAATATAAGATAGCAAGAGCCTGAGGTCATAGCTTCTGGAACTAACCTTGCGGCCAGCAACAAGGTGCCGCCCTTGAACTCCTTAAATCCTAAATTCACAGGTGTTACATGTTGCTGATTCTCTTCTCAGCTAATCTTGAGGACCCACACAACTGAGACCTCTCTCTTTCAGGTCCACAAAAGCTGGAACTGTTTACTCTTCCTCAGCTTTTCCTACCAATTATCCAGGTCACTTCCTCTAATAGGCCCCAGAAATGAACATCCATAGACCGTACCTATTATTGTTGTTGCCTGCTATAGCACTGCACTTAATTCCCAAGCCCCCTGGAATTTTTGAGCTTGTACTAATCTTGGCCCAGGCTTTTAAATTGCCTTGAACAGGCAGGATTATTTTTAATATTTATGTGTTATGGCGACCATTTTTATGCTTATATTGTTTTGTTAATCTTATGGTTCTGTTGTTTACTCTGTATGTATTGATGATGTTACTGGGAAACCGCTCTGAGTCCCCCCATCCCCCCCCCCCCCGAGGAGATAGAGCAGTATATAAATAAAGTTTTATTATTTATTATTTTTATGATTGGCAATAATAGCCTTAATTCCTCGGAAGGGGCAGAAGTCTCAGCTAGAGATTTAACTTCCAGCATGGTTTGTCCTTGCATTGTAAGCTGGACAGTGCCAAGCAAAACCCTCATCAATGAAAGGTGGAAAACAGTCTGTTTGTTTGTCTTTTGTCTCAGAGGTTATGTACGTTTTATGACTGGCTTTTTCAAATTACAGTAAAGTGTTTCATGTTTTGAAATGCTCTCAACCATTTGAATAGCTGCTTATGTCTTTGTGGTGAGTCAGTCTGTCTGCTTGTGCTTAGCTTCAGAAATGACAAAAGCAATAGTCTTGCAGCAGAGATTATGCACAAATTCCGAAAACCATGACCAAAGGGAAAAAATCTTCCCAGTGTCAAACGTCCTTATCACACAGGGATTTTAATGCAGGTAGCCCCGTTCTTCTGGTACCTGCAGAATTCTGGGAAATGTTGTTTGGGAAAGTGAGGATCTTTCTAGCAGACTATTGAAAACCCCTTGCCTTAAAATACATTTCCCAGAATTCCGCAAGCACCAGAAGAACAGGGCTGCCTGCATTAAAGCCCCAGTATGGTAACATGGAAAGTCATGTACTGGAGCTTGGGTCTTACATGACAGAGCTGTGTGTAGAGATTTCTCAGCAGATTGTCTTACCATTCCAGGATGGTGTTTTCCAACAAAATGGTAAGGGTTAGTTTTCATTTCGCTGTTTTTTTGAATGTCTAGGTCAGTGGTTCCCAACCTGTGGGTCCCCAGGTGTTTTGGCCTACAACTCTCAGAAATCCCAGCCAGTTTATCAACTGTTAGGACTTCTGGGAGTTGAAAGCCAAAACATCTGGGGACCCACAGGTTGAGAAGCACTGATCTAGGTACTTAACTGGCAGCCTTGATGGTAGGTTCTTTACTAATGTTCTTTGAAATTGCTTCTACTTCAGTTGTGCTATAATGTAATAACGTCTATGCTTGTGTTTCAGTATTGGGCCTTTGTGTGCTTTTAATCTGCACTTTTCTTAGTTAATTGGGTTGTGGAATTCTTTTGAATCCCTGTTTTTGAAGAGTGGAAATATAACAAGCAATTTTCATTGCTCCATCTCTGTACTGCAAAATGTCACCTTCGAAAGCAGTTGCTCCATTTCCCACTCTAAGAGGTTGCCAAGGTTTTGTTACATGCATTTGTGTCAAATGTTTTGTTAGGCTCTTAACCCTAGCATTCAGTGAAGAAAAATGTTAAGCTGGAGTACAAGGAATACATTTAATTTTTGAGAAGCCTTAGGGCAAACTCTGATACAAAGGTACATATAAGGTTAGAGATGGAGGGTGCTGCATAAGAATGAACAGGATTGGGAGAGGATTGAGTTTTGCTTTTAGGAAGGATCAAAAGGCTGAGTTGGCAAGTATCCAAAAATTTATGAGAGAACCATCTGTAAATATTTCATATGGTTCACCAATTCTGAATTAACATTTGCCACATTTAGTACTCTTTTATTTTGGGACCCTTCTTCAAATGCTTAGTTCATGAAGCTCTTATTAATATCACCGCATTACAGGGCATAACTTTTATAATTTTTAGCCATTCATCTTTGCAGAATGAAGAAACAATTCTTGCTAGTCTTTCAATTTAGGTCACATTTTGCAATATTTAAAATTTACAGAAAAATAATTCATATATGGAACATTGGATAAACCTATTTGGACCTCACCTACCTATGATGTTTCCAGATTTGGAGGGCACTAGGCTTTGCAGTTGGGCAAATCATATATATTGTTTGATGGCAATGTGTCCAATCTCACATAAAAGAGTATTGTCATAAACATATTCATCTTGGTTTTTTTTATTTTGCACAAATAAATAAAAAAGAATAGTGCATACATATGCTATCAAAGATACACATATGTTATGTTATGTTATGTTATGTTATGTTATGTTATGGGCTTGGACCATAACCAATCAGCTCCTTTGTAGCATATTATTTTGCCTGTTGGTGTGGTTTAATAATTTGACTCAAAGGTCTAAAATCCAAATAACCCCCTAATTCTCATCCGTGAACCATTATATTAGATGTCCCCAATAATGGGTTGCTGAGAAGTACAATTCTTATAAGTCTCTGTTCCCTCCACATCTTTATTCTTGCCTCTGGTTGGCTAACTGAGGCCCTTCCACAGAGTTGAATAAAATCCCACATTTTCTGCTTTAAACTGGAATATATGGCAGTGTGGACTCAGATAGCCCAGTTCAAAGCAGATATTGTGGGATTTTCTGTCTTGCAATTCTGGGTTATATGGCTGTATGGAAGGGCCCTGAAAGAAAGGTGAGTTGATAGTGCCAACAGTTGCTGATTTCTTTCCTTTGCATTTATATTGAAATGTATCCTAAACCGGTTAATTTTCAGTATATAAAGATCAGATGAGTTTGAGCTCCAAACCACAAAACAACTTCTGTAAGCCTATCACTTTTGGCTCCAGTGCTAATACAAAAAGCAAACTGATGAGAATAAAAGACAAAGTACTTAGCTAATAAACTGAGCACAGTCAGCTCCCTCCTTTCATGGTTTCAGTTTTGTGGATTTGGTTATTTGTGGATTATTTGCTGCTTCCCTCAGTAATTTTAATAGGGACTGCTAGCTTCACAAGACTGAGGAGACTGCGAATGCATGATGGCACTTTGAAATCCCTATGAAAGATGGCATAGGTCAGCAGCAGAGGCAGCACATGGAGATGCAGCACAGAGAAAGGCACAGAGAAATTGGACACCTTGGCAGAGAGAAAGGTGGGCGAAGAGGAGAAAAATAAATGGATTCCCAGCTCTTTCCTTCCTTTCTTACTCTGTATATCTCCTCACCAACTTTCTCATACCTAGGGGAGGAAGGTAGTAAGCATCAGGGCAGAAAGGAAAAGGGAGGAATCAGGGACTCGTTTGCCCCCCCCCCCCCCCCCTGTAGTTGCTTACTGCCTTCCTTGTGCCAAGGGCAAGCCTACACAACTTGACAATAGTAAGGGGGCAAAATTAATCAGGTTAAACCTCTTTGGACTGCAGATAGGATTTTAGGGCCTCAATAGGAGGTTGTAAGAGTATGACTTTCCCTCAAAGCATGTAGCAAAGTAGAGTAATTTAAATTTCCCTTCCTCCCCTCATTTTGGTAGCAACTTGCCGTCTTTTTCAGAGGGAAAGAAGAAGTGCCTCAGCTCATGCCTCTGCTTCTCTTTTTTTCTCTTTGCCTCTGGGTTGCCTCTGTTGTCTTCTCCTACAATGGGGAAAACTGCCAATTCTGTACCATTCACTTATTTCATTTGTGAGGGAGAAACTTAGCTTCATTAAGACCCCACAACAACTTCATGGTGATACTATGTTCCTCCCTCCCAAAGGGGAGTAAACAAATGGTGGGGAGTTGGCAGTTATTCCCACTGAAGAAGAAGAGGCAACCCAGAGGCAAAGAAAAAGGAAGAGGGTGTAGCCAAGTTTTTCCATCACAAGTGAAATGTGCAAAGTTGGCAGTTTTGCTGCTAGTTGGGAGACAACAGAGGCAAAGAGAAAGGAAAGATGACAGAGGCAAGAACTGAGACCCTTCTTCTTTACTGTCTCCTTTTCCCTCTAAAATGGCCAGTCAAATGTCCAATTTTAACATAACCTGGAGCCTGAGAGTCCAACCTCCTTGGATCAAGGTCTGTCACTCCTTCACATTTCAGCCATGTCCCTACTCCTCTAATCTGAGTCCAAAAACCTCCACAGGCCACATTTCTAATTGAGACCAGCATTTCCAGCATCCTGACTATATTATCCATTTGTCACAGATTAATGTGGAAACTTTGGTATACACAAAAAGGAAATGTGTAGAGATAAAACACTTGGAGGAGAGAAGGAAATGGCGGGTTCCAGTTGTTACTCTGCTGTAACCTAACCTCCCTCTCAAAGGCTAGAGCTTCCTTGTGAGGACCACATTTGATCCTCAGGCCACATTTTGTGCAGGCCTGGCCTAATGGGAAGGCAGTGAGCAAAGGCACATGGGGCGAAAGGAAGGAAGCATTTATTTCATCCTTTTTGTGATTGCTTGCTTGCTGCTTTTCTTATGCCTGGGGAAGGAAGACAGCCAGCAACCATGCAGAGAAAAGAAGGAATTGGGGATTCATTTGTTTCTCCCTCTGCGTGATTTCTTTCTCCCTTCCTTCCTCAGGCAACAAAAAGGCAGTGAGCAATTGGGCAGGTGGAAGAAGAAAAGGCTGGTATTCCTGCCTTGATTTGTCCAGGAAAAACAGGCACACACAACAACAGAAAGAGAAAGGTGGGCAGAGAAGTGGGTGGAGAAGAAGATAGGGAGCCACCTTAAAATGGTGGGTCATCTCACTGCGGACTTCAGTGGTGGCACCCCATCCCATCTCCATCCATTACCTCACTGGATAATAATAAATAATAAAATAATAAAGTTTTATCCATTACCTCACTGCCCTGAAGATTTATTTATTTATCATTTCAGAAGCAAGTTGAGTGTACAATTAAAATGTGTTTAAAAACACAAGCAAAGTTTTTTTTTTTTTAAAGAAATTGGCATTATGCTAAATGGCCTTTGACCAGAAGCTAGCCACTTGGGAGTGCCTCTGGTGTCGCTGTGAGAAGGTCCTCCATTGTTCATGTGACAGGGCTCAGGTTACATTGTACTAAGTGGTCTGTGGTTTACTCTTCTCTGAACTCACATATCATGGACTCCACTTTGTAACCCAAAATTTGGGGTTTCCACCTCCACAGGGGTTCTGTACCCCTAACCATCATGAAAATGGATTTTGACTATAAAACCAAATATTGGTTCAGAGCCACCTTTTCCACATCATACACTTAAACATCCCCCTACAGCAGTGATTCCCAACTTGTGGGCCCCCATGTGTTTTGGCCTTCAACTCCCAGAATTCCCATCCAGTTTACAAGCTGTTATGATTTCTGGGAGTTGAAGGCCAAGACATCTCGAGACCCACAGGTTGAGAACCACTGTCCTACAGCACAAACCCATGTCATTTTTTTTAAAATGAAAGTTTGTCTCATTTCAACCAGGTGACATATGCAGGCAACACACAACACAGTTGGAGATACATACTTACATATCAAAATTATCTTAAGCCAGAGCTTTCCAAACTGTTGTTTAGTGTTGATTGCAGTGTGTAGGTGTGTCATATGTACATAATGAGAAACCTCTGCATCTATAAAAATAAGCAATGCCAACTTATATTCATTTTTATGTAGCAAAAGTGCCCATTAGTACAGTGCATTAGTATGTTCCCCTTCTGTTGTATCTATGAATGCATACTGTGATCAAGAAATCATACAGGTAATTCGACGTATTCATATTCAGGTTGAAAAAAGCTGATTCCATGTTCCTTCCAGTAAAACTGAATTATTGAGTCGTAAAATGATGCACATCTAAAAAGTGTGCCACCAACATGAAATGTTTGGAAAGCAATGCCTTAAGTCGTCAGGATATTCTATCAGCCCCATCTTTTCTTTTTGATTCTTCTAGATGACTGGATGTGTTTCAAAATAGATTGCCTGGCTGCAGTTGCTCACTATTTTCATTTATTAATAACACCTTTTGGGCTTACATGACATTCCAAGAAAGTCTCTGAGCCAATTCCTGAAAATAAAACTCACACTGAGGGGGATGACTTATTTTGCAGAATGTCAGATTCTCAGCTATTTAAAAACAAATTCCAAAAATGCACATCAACAGGAAAAGAGACCAAGAGAGGTAACTGTGATGCCCCACAAGCATCATAATGGAAATCCCACATGAAATTAGTCCATTTTAACTAGTGGCTTCAATGTTCATTATTTTTGCAAAATAAATTTACAATAAATCTAGCAATGTTTCCACACTATTATGTGAACAAACATTCTTTTCCAGTCTTTGATGCTTCCTTTGATTTTTTTTCTTTTAGAAAGCAAGATGTTTCAAAAACAATTGTTTGTATTAGTTTCTTTCAGAGATCAAAGTTAGAAGAAAATGGGAAAGCATCACAGGTTGCTCCAACTACATTTAAGCACTTACATATGCATTATTCATGTAACTGCATGGATATTAAAACTCAACAAATGTTGTTAAATTAAAATTGCATATATTTCATTTTAATACTGCAGCACAACTTCAGTTTTATTATATTATTGCATTCTGCAAGCATTGATTTGTTACTGGATGCCAGAAAATCTTGCACTTCTGCATTATAATTTTTGTCATGACCTATGAAGAAATAACTCCCACACATTTCATTTTGTTCTCCTACTACGTATACACCTTGTTCTTTCCCATCTCAAATCAAAGGCAGTCAAAGTGTTCCACAGCCAAATTTCCTTCCTTTCTGTACTTTAGCTTCTCCAGCACCCCTGCTATGAGCCTTCATGTTAAAAGAAAGAGAAGTAAATGAATCCTATTTTAATTGTTTGCTCAGGATCTCTGAGAAGCCATGTGCATTGCGCTCTTTTTTAATATGTTGGAAAGGATTTTTAATGTTGATACTTTTCTTAGGAGGAATGCCAATGAGATCTGAACATTTTTATTCTTCATCCAAATTTGACTAGTTAATTACATGCAGTTACAAATTTGGTCAAGGATGACTAAATACCAGCTGAGCAACATATTAAGCAGATGTTTTATTCTTTAATAGAAAGCTAAAGATTATATTCTATTTGTAGCTGATCCAAAGGAGCACATGAGGAGCAGTGAGACCTTAAGTTAGGTGTGGGCAAACTTGGACCCACTAGGCAGGCCCGTAGCCAGGATTTTGATTCGGGGGGGGGGGGGGGGCTGAGTTTTTTAGTTTTTTTCAGGGGGGGCTGAGTTTCGGGGGGGGGATGAGTCTGAGTGAAAGAGGGTCTACCCTAGCAAACCTTTTGTATCATTACTCCAATACCCCCATGCATATGGGATATATTGAGTATGGTGATCAGATCATGATATGAATAAACATAACAGTTTAAATAATGCACTAGTAAGGCCTTTTCGCGAACCACCATGAGAATTTTCGGGGGGGGGGGCTGAAGCCCCTCAAGCCCTCCCCTGGCTAGATACCTGCCACTAGGTGTCTTGAACTTCAACTCCCATCAATTCCTAACAGCCTCAAGCCCTTTCCTTTCCCCCCTTAGCTGCTTAAGCGGCTGAGAGGGGAAAGGAAGAGGCCTGAGGCTGTTAGGAATTGTGGGAGTTGAAGTCCAAAACACTTTGAGGGCCAAAATTTGTCCATGACTGCCTTAAGTAGTCTGTGATCCCATCATTATCACAAGTCATGTTCTCCACATGCAAAGTATCTTGGTCTCTGACCGTGGAGGCCATCAAAAGAGTACCCTTTCTTGCAGCAACTTTTGTCCAGATACACATAATCATATATTAACAGCTTCATTAAGAAAAACAAAAGGAAGTCACTCCAATACTTGAGAAACAAAGCAAAATTTTCTGCTTTTCCTAGTCATTTAATCCAAATGTATTGCCTTTCCGTAATTCTTCTCCAGTAAATGACATTGCAAATAATAGAAGATAAACCTACTGTACAAAGAATGAACCTCATGGCAATCCTTACCTGCTCACTTTCTCTCATTTTTGCTGATGGATACATTATTATTCAGGGTTTCTATGATCTTGAAACAATATTATTTTAGACTACAAAATAATCTTCTAGCCTGGGATAGGGTTGCAGAAGGAAATGGAGGTTCACGAGCCTGGATAGAAGATGGCTTTTGCTCAGGTATTTCTATTACTGTTTGGATTTCTCCCATTTGACCTTGAAAAATCCTGGACAAAAGAAGTTAGAACTTTGCATTTTGTTTGGCTAATAAGATTGTTCCTTTCTGGATTTTGTTTTATTCAACCATTCTCTCACCTTCAATGATGGGGCTTCTGAGCACTGGTGTCTTATCAAAAGTAACAAGTCTATCTTCGATTAAAGTTCTAACTTCTTTTGGCCAGGATTTTTCAAAGTCAGATGGGAGAAATCCAAACACTAATAGAAATACCTGAACAAAAGCCATCTTCGCATCCAGGTTCATGAACCTCCATTTCTTTCTGCAACCCTATCCCAGACTAGAAGATTATTTTATAGTCTAAAATAATATTGTTTCAAGACCATAAAAACCCTGAATAATAATGTTTTCATCAGCAAAGATGAGAAGAAGTGAACAGGCAAGGATTGCCATGAGGTTCCCTCTTTGTACAGTAGGTTTATCCTCTATTATACATGGTGGTCTCATGACATATGCTGGGCAAAACTAGCTAGGACACAACATTGTATCACCAGAAGTCCTGTATGGCTATCTATGCTATGCTGGAAAAAAAATCTGTCTCATAGAAGGCAAACTGTGGGAGTCTTCTTAATATTTAGGGAAAGATTAAGGATAAGAGGGAGAGCTGAGCAGAGACTGAGCAATTGTTTATGAGAAAGACATCAAGGGCTGGACTGGTTAACATGGGACCCCACAGATGTCTTTGCCTACAGCTGTTCTCAACCTTACTTACTATGATTTTGGTAAGTAACTGAGAAGTTGATTTATACAAAGGCAGATGAAAAATTAAATGATGCAGGAATATAGAAATTGCTAAGCAACAAGGTATCAATGAAATGTGAAAATCAGGCATCTAAGTGAGAGCACAGCAAAAGACTGAAATATATATGTGGTTATAATGTATTTTATATATGGTTATAATTTATTGGTTTTTATTGTGTTTTATACTGTTATGTATTTCAGCGTGTTATATTTTAATTGTTTTGTTTGGGCTTGGCCCCATATAAGCTACCCCGAGGAGATGGAGGTGGGTTACAAAAATAAAGTTATAGATAGATAGATAGATAGATAGATAGATAGATAGATAGATAAACAGAAGTCTCTGGTTTAAATCTTGCCTCTTGCATAAACTCACAGAGTGGTACTAGAAAGCATGTATTAGGAATCACAGACAAAAGAAGGAACAGGTTTTCGTGTACCCAACACCTTTCACCCTTTGTATAATTTATATTATTGATTGGCCTCCTTCAGAGATTGCACATAACTGACAGTAATAATTAATGTATTGTTATTGTTTATTCTAGTGCATCTCCTGAAGAAGGCCAATCAATAATATAAAGGCTGGAATATGTTGAGCTAAGCATGTAGAGACCTGTTTTCTCTCATGCATAAACTTACCAGAAGGCCCTAAGTAGTATCTCCCTGCTGTAGACCTCTAATCTGTGGTATGGGAGATAACAGTGCTGCCTAATCGTATATTACAATTTCACAATCTATATAAAGCATTCTGAATACTTCAGTGGAAGTGTTACTAAAGGAATGGAATAAGTCATTTTTGTTTCTCCAAATAATAGTAATAATAATAATAATAATAATAATAATTGGAACTTGTGCCACAAATACCATCTGCCTGCGACAAAGAGCTGGTGGGATCACAAGCCTGAAAAGGTTACAGAAAATGAACACGTCAAACTCCTCTGGGACCTCCGAATTCAGACAGACAGAGTTTTGGAGCACAATACTCCTGACCTCACGATCATGTTAAAAAACAAAGTATGGATGTTGCAATCCCAGGTGACAGCAGGATTGAAGAGAAACACCTGTTTTTAGTCTGTTTTTTAATCTGTCTCTTTTATAACATGTTTTTAATCTGCTTTTTTATCTGACCTACTTGGGAACTGTGATTCCCTTCCTGGGGCACCTGTGCCCCATTCTATATTGTGCTGGTCAGATACCATAATAAATCATTGATTGATTGATTGATTGACACATGGAAAAGCTAACATGATATGAGGATTTAAAGATTGAACTGCAAATACTCTGGCACAAGCCAGTCAAGGTGATCCCAGTGGTGATCGGTACACTGGGTGCAGTGCCTAAAGACCTTGGCCTGCACTTAAACACAATCAGTGCTGACAAAATTACCATCTGTCAGCTGCAGAAGGCCACCTTACTGGCATCTGCAGGCATTATTTGCCAATACATCACACAGTCCTAGACACTTGGGAAGTGTCCGTCATATGATCCAGTGCAACAGCCAGCAGAGTGATTTTGTCTGTTGTGGACTCACCTTGTTGTGTTTCTAATAATAACAATCATCATCATCATCATCATCATTGCCCGCCTCTCCTCATTGCTCAAGGCAAGTTACAGCATTACTAAAACACAAACAAACATAAGCAGTTTAAAACACTTAGTAAAATACACGTATTAGAACATACCTCCATAAAATACGTATCAAAATACACAAATCAAAAACCAGGCATACAGTGGAGTTTAAAATTCACCATTAAAACTGTCACACTAGAAAATGATTCTACTTTATATCTGGTTGCTGCCTTCTACAGAATTCTGGGGTTTGTAGTTTAGGAAGGAGCCTTTAACAGCCTCACTAAACTACAAACCCCAGAATTCTGCAGGAGGCAGCAACCAGATTTAAAGTGGATTCATTCTCTAGTGTGATGATGTACTGGGTAACCCAAATCAATGTGCATAGGAGTCAAATTCACCTGTGTTATTCTGTTACATGAAATCCCACTATCTTCTCCAATCTTTTCCATCAGAACTACAAGAGGAGCAATTAAATAATTAGCAGTTTTCTGTCTTTTCAAGACACCTAGAAACTGCTACTTGAGCCGGCCTGTCTAATGATTGTTGTTTATTGTTATGTGTGAGATTTGTGATTAAGCTTGATAGACAAGATGATGTGGAAATGCAAGGGAGACTAGAGCTGTGTAGAATAAATGTTCATGGCTATGAATCAGTGAAACTGGCAGAGAGAGAGCTGGATTTGTCAGAATTTAGAAAGGCAGTGATGGCACCAAAGTATTGTGTGCAGTTGAAGAGGAAAACGTCCTAAAGGAGTAATGTTTTAGGGATAGCAAATAGACAGACAAATCAAGAGAAAAGAAGATAATGAAGGGTGACAGAGAATGCCAGAAAAGAAAAGCAGCAGATAAAGGTTAGCTTAGAAGAGAGGTTAGGTGGATGCAAAGATGCTAGAAGCAACCTGCAGAAGCTAAAAATAACACAGGGGTGGCTATACCAGGGGCCCCAGAGATTCAGAAAGGGCTCCTGGAAGAGGGATGAATAGGTATCAAGAGTTCCTCTTCTGGTGTCAAG
The DNA here is from genome assembly GCF_037176765.1 of Anolis sagrei. NCBI lineage: Eukaryota > Metazoa > Chordata > Lepidosauria > Squamata > Anolidae > Anolis > Anolis sagrei. The sequence continues at coordinate 188,430,098 of NC_090023.1, forward strand.
TGTTCCTTTTCAGCACTGCACTTGACAATTTCAGTACTTCATGTTCAGAGTGTCATTCTAATTTAACTATGAAGATTCTTCTGATGTGCCTGAGGCATAAAGACCAAACAGAAGCGACAGCCTTCACTGCTGTAGTCTTCACAAAGGGAATGTAAGCATTTAGAATGACCATTGGTAAACAAGACTTCCAGTCTATAGAAGAAGAAAAAATGCTTCTTGAAAAAATAATGGATTCAAGTCACAAATTTCTAAACAACAAAAAGCAGTTGAAAATGTTAAGAGAAAATGCAGGAAAGAGGATGGGAGCAGAACCATGAAAAAAAGAATAAAAGTCATATATTTATTTATACAAGTTTGGGAGCTTACAATGTAAATTAAAGTAAAATATTGCTAAAATGGTGGGACATGCAAAACCTTTTTTGAAAAACCAAACATACAATAAATTAAAATATTTAAAATTGTTTTTTAAAGAAAAATACAGGAAATATAAATATATGAAACACTCCATTTAAAACTGGATTGTTGCAGGTTTTTCAGGCTATATGGCCTTGTTCTAGAAGCATTCTCTCCTGATGTTTTGCCTGCATCTATGGCAGGCATCCTCAGAAGCAGTGAGGTCCATTTAAAATCTTTCTTTAACCAGTCATGGAGATTTGATGGCCTGTTTAAGAAGAGACCTCTTTCCTGCCAGTGAAAAGAATGCAGAAAGAAGGGAATCCCACAGCCAGGGAACAACCCTCCCATGAACTCATCAGATTGACCCTCTTTGTGAGATAATAAAAACCTCACAATCTCACAATTTCACAAGATTTCAAAAGGTTGCCTCTGGGGTGACAAATGAGAGATTTTGGGGGGACTGTACATAGTAGAAGTATGGGGCTTGTGCTCCCCAAAAAGATGGTCTCTCAGTTCCAAAAGGTAGATTTTGTTTGAGCAACAGACATTATAAGATGTAGCATGCTCTGTCAGTAGGTTTGATAATTGGTTACTCTATATTACAACTGCATTTCTTTGTGAAAGTGCTTGTCCACTGTAAACGTCTAATGAAATTTGTGTCTGATTTTATTGTTTATTTTGCATTTGTGATGTCTATACATCTATATCATAAGTGCTACATTGCTCAAGGCAGAAGTTTCACACATTTTAGTTCCCTTGCCAACTACAAAAGCTTCAAATTCTCTTTTCAAAACAAATTAACAAAACTGAAATGGTTATGCCTCTGACAACGGTCCTGACAAATGATGGTACATACATCTTCATTCTGTGGCATACCAGGCATGATGTTCAAAATATACAGAATAATGTGTAAGTTGCAATATGACTAAACCGATTTAAAAGGGATGCATTATCTACAAGATGATAGAAGAAGGGACAGACAATTCCAGCTGCTTTCCTTCTTTTTGCTCCGTATTCTGCAGGAGCACCTCTCGAATTATTCACTTTCTGTTTTGGTATGCTTCAGTGTGGATTTTGTAGGATGACTGAGCATTAAAGTGCTGGATTGCCCTACTTTATGCATACAGCAAGCTTGCATTGATTTCTATCCCTACAATCTAGGTAAATGTATGAAATATCTGTCTACTTGACACACATTTATGGATATCACTCAACTGAATGTCTCTTACATAAAGCAGAATATGTGAATCTACTCCACTGAAGAAGAATTTGTATTTTGCACCAAGCTCTTCTGGGGGTTAAGCAGAAATAACTGGATTATATATTACACTTTAAATCATCAGACCTCCTGGACTGAATACTGTTAACAGACCTCAAACCATTCAAGACATACCATACAGTATGAAACAACTTGTCTTTAGCATGAGGACTGCTTATGTCCTCTTTTCTTTTTGCTGACTGGGGACTTGACCCTTGACTGTTTTTGACCACCTTAGTTATGCATACATTCCTTTCAGTTGCCTACCACTGCCTTGGAAATCAGTTTTCTCTCTGGTTCCAACTCTGTACTTTACCAGCTTTGTAAAAAATTTCGTCAGTCTGACACATCAATGCATTTTCCTTCGTCTCCTTACCCACCATACTTATATTATACTGCAGCTGCATCCTCCCTTAGAGATGATAGCCACTGGAAGCTGCAGTTGTGAAATAATTAGTACTAGTGAGCTTGCTAATCTACAGAATTCAAGGAGCAGGACATGGACAATGATGCTGGAAAGGGAATCTAGTTCCATGGACAGAATCACAGAACCAACAAAGGAAAAATATGTGTTGTGATAATTATAATCCCTCTCTAGATTATTTTATGTTCCAGCAAGTACTGTTAGAAAATTGTAGCAAAAATGAAGGGGAAAGGTTTGGAAATGATAGTTCATAAGATCACAAATCCATTTCTGAAAGCCTACTCTTAAGTAAAAAAATGCAGAACCTGTAAGACTGCTATCAATCCGCTGGAATGTTTCTGGGGAGTATAAATTCTGGCAGCTATTCAGAGACAAATCAATGCTGACTAATTCTTTTATGATTATTTTAGAAAGATTCCATCACCATCACACTAAACTGCATACAGCAAATCATCTTGATGATAGATGAAGACAGGTCTACCTCTTTTATGCCAACACACACTTCAGATTGTTCTATGCTGGTGCCATGTATACAAGAAGGATTCAATGTTTTACAACATGCACTTCAAATTTTCTACTGTTTTCCTCATCATTGTTTTAGATTGTGCCATCAAGCTAAGGGAAGATGTGGATTTCTTGCTTACTTTATCTGTGGCTCCATCTTCACAGACATATAATATGGGATAGGAAATGGATTAGCCAGAGGTGTCTAGATGATGTTTCAGGATAATGCGTTTCAACCTGGAATAAGCCTGATTATCTAGGTTTATTCCAGTTTTAAAAGATATCTACAAAGGAGCCCCTGGTTAAATTGCTGAGCTACTGAACTTGCTGACTGAAAGGCTGATGGTTCAAATCCGGGAAGCAAGGCGAGCTCTTGCTGTTAGCCTCAGCTTCTGCCAACCTAGCAGTTTGAAAACATGCAAATGTGAGTAGACCAATAGGTACTACTTTGGTGGGAAGGTAATGGCACTCCATGCAGTCACACCAGCACATGACCTTGGAGGCGTCTATAGAATAGACTACTTCAATCCTCTCTATGTGGGGCTGCCTTTGAAGATTGCCCGGAAGCTTCAACTAGTCCAATGGTTGGCAGCCAGGTTGCTCACCAGAGCGGCATACAGGGAGCATATAACTCCTCTGTTACGCCAGTTCCACTGGCTGCTGATCAGCTTCTGAGCACAATTCAAAGTGCTGGTTTTAACCTTTAAAGCCCTAAACAGTTCTGGCCCAGACTACCTGTCTGAATGTATCTCCTATTACAAACCATCATGAAGTTTAAGATCATCAGGAGAGGCCCTGGTCTCGATCCCACCACCATTGCAAACGCGATTGGTGGGGACAAGAGACAGGGCCTTCTCAGCAGTGACCCCCCTGTCTGTGGAACTCTCTCCCCAGGGACATCAGACTGGTCACCTCCCTCTTGTCTTTTAGAAGAAAATTGAATACTTGGCTTTGGGACCAGGTGTTCGACTAGTGAATAGTGGCAAGTGAAAAGAAGACTTAGGAACCCGCGACACTGAATTAACCCCGACTTGGATTTGGCTTTTAATTGACATGTTTAATCTATTGTTTTAATGAATTGTTTTGATGTTTTTGTTGATTGTTTATGATGGTGATAGCATCGTACGGTGCTTGTTATGAGGCCACCCTAAGTCCCCCCTCGGGGGTGAGAAGGGTGGGATATAAATATACGAAATAAATAAATATGGACAACACTGGCTCTTCGGCTTAGAAATGGAGATGACCACCACCCCCCAGAGCTGGACACAACTAGACTTAACGTCAAGGGGAAGCCTTTACCTTCACCTTATAAAGGTCAGGATCTTACTAAAAAATCCATATCTTTGCAGATATGGAGATAGTGGGGACAGTCTTCTGGGATCTCCATTTGAAATCTCAGCAGGCAGTCCCCACAGCTATCCCTTCTCCCCAGGCCCAGGAAGCCTGTGGAGGAGGTATGGCAATGCCAGCCTCTGCTCCCTGGCAGCCTCTCCTCCCTGCCCCCAGTTTAGCCCTTTAAAACAAAGGGAAAGCCTCTCTAGGAGCCAAGAGTTCTTCGAACACCCCCTCCTCAGCTCTTTAGTTTCTTTTTCCTGTCTCCAGGAAAGTAAGGCCAGCCTCTTGGCTCCTACAGAGACTTTCCCTTTGTTTTAAAGGGCTAAATGGGAGAGCAAGGGGGGGGGGGGGGGGAGACTGGCATTGCAGATTGGCAGAGGTGGGAAATCTGGCCACCTTCAGCTGAAAACATAGGATTTTGGCCTCTTGTGTAGCCAAGAAACTTAAAGAAAACAGACTTTTTGAAATTTATATGTATTTGGGGCAGTGTTATGATGAAACAAGGTTAAGCCCTTTAAAAATGTGATGTGGAAATCTTTGCCCTTTCATGTTTCACCTCAACATTCAATTACTTGACTTTCACAGCGGCTGTTCAAATCCATCAGTAAACCAACCAGCTTACATCACTGAGACATGGCAAATTTGTAGGTAGTATCTTTTTAAGACTTTAAGAAGAGTTGCTAAGAGAAACGTTGCCTTTCTATTTCTCTCAATATAATTGGCTTAGTGGTATGCTGAACTGCTGAGTAGATGCTCATTATTGGGAGGGAGGGCATTGTGGTTTGCTCTTGAACTAAATAATGCTACCACTGCAACCAGATGATTACTGTTTTTTGTTAGTTCTTATTGTGCATGTATGCATTGCCACACAGTAAATATAACTAAATGTGTTGTGTCAAGAAATTACAACTGAAAAAACATTCCAGGGAAGGAGAGTGGATAAATGTATAGGGAAATATAATTCTGTAACAAAACGTCTGTGTCCCTGAAGGAAACTGCGGCTGCTATTACTGCTTTGGCTGGAGAGGCATCTCTTTGTAACATGCCAAATTTCATGGTTCTAGTTACCCTAAAGCAAAATGAAAGGTCAAAGCAGACATAATTCTTAATGGTGGCAGCAGATTAACTGTCTGTAACTTTGCTCGCCAGCTAATCAAGGATTAAAAGCATTTTTTCTAAAAGAGAATTTTTCTTTGCCTCTCTGATGATATGCCCAATGTCTCTGTAACACTGTTACAGGCACATTTCCCTGAAAGCAAAGACTGGCAATCTGCTTTCAAAATCCTTCATTTTGCAGTGAATCTTTGCCAGTAGACATGCTACATTTGGGAAGTCCTGCCAATGCAATGCTGGCCCAGAGTACATGCTTTTGTATTTTATAAAATAAATAAAAGCCCAAGCTAACCTGATTACAGCAAAGAGATTTAATGTTTGAGATACTTCTGGATTTGATTTATCATGCTTGAAGGCCTAAGAAAGCAGTATACAGGAACAAGCAGTATTCTTGTAATGGTGCAGATTTCCAGAATATGAGATTCATTCAGGCTCAAGGAGTCCCAAGTGGGATGGATCAGCCCTGCTTCAGCAGTCAGTGTAGAATTGCCCCATAACTCATTTCCATCTTTTGTTTGTTCTACAAGTAAACTTTCAGGCTCCCCATTCCCACCCTGTTATTCTATTATTTTGTCCACAAAACTTTCATTTTTCTCATTCCTCTGTGGCAGGAAATGTGTGGCCAAATGATTGTGCTCTTTTTTCCTAGAACAGTGGTGCAGTCCTAGCTATGTCTCAGAAATGAGCACCTTTAGTGGAGCACTCATAGGCTAGTACAGGGGTCCTCAAACTAAGGCCCGAGAGCCGGATACGGCCCTCCAAGTCATTTACCCAGCCCTCGCTCAGGTTTCCACCTAAGTCTGAAAGCACACAACAACAACAACAATCCTATCTCATCACCAAAAGTAGGCCCACACTTCTCATTAAAATACTTGTTAAAATTGTTAAAATATTTGTTAAAATTGTTCTTCATTTTAATTATTGTATTGTTTTAAGCGTTTTTTGCACTACAAATAAGACATGCAGTGTGCATAGGAATTCATTTATGTGTTTTTAAAATTATAATCTGGCCCTCCAACAGTCTGAGGGACTGTGACCTGGCCCTCTGTTTAAAAAGTTTGTGGACCCCTGGGCTAGTGCATGAATCATGGATGGGGAAATGTGCCAAAGTGTCGACATCCAAATATTGCTGGATTGTAACTGCCATGGATTGCGGATTGCATGTTTTTATACTGATAGTAACGTTTTGTAATGTTTTAATGGATTTAATTTTGATTTTGATTTGGATGTATTTTAACTGTATATTGTTGTGAAAGCATGGAATGATTGCTTATCTGTAAGCTCCCTTGAGTCCCCTCGAGGGTAGAGAAAGGCAGGATATAAATATAGGAAATAAATAAATGGTCCCTCATGACACTAATTATAGATAATGGGAGTTTTGGTCCAACAATATGTGAAGGGCTACACTGGCAAATACCTGGTTTAATTGACCTGCAACCTGTGACCACACATATGAACCATGTTCATTACAGTAGCACAATGTCTCTGGAATGAAACCTATTTGGTAAAACTACAGCTCTTCATGGCTGAAGGACAATAAGAGGTTAATGAATTTATATTGTGTCTGATTTGCTGTTTGGGAATGGTGGTGTAATTAGATTTGCTGAAATATTTTTACAGAGGTGCAACTGTTTTGGGCCTCTTTTAAAAGCAAAAAGGGCAAAATACAAAAGTGTTTTTTAAAGAAAATGTACTTTAAGAAATACTAAAACCCATTTTGGGAGGCAGAACTTGAAAGCAATGCTGGATTAGGCCAAGATCCACATTCATTCTGCTTCCAGTAGTAGCTTGCCAGATGCCTCTGGGTAGATCAGAAGTGGACGTGATGGGAACAGCTGTCCTCTATTATTTGTCCCTAGCAATTGTCATTTAGAGACACATGTCTTTTGAATGTAATTTTTTTTTATCTTTAGCTATTATGGCTAATAGCAAATATACAGGTCAATTTGCTAAGTCTTCTATCTTGCTTCACAAATCTTGGTGTGGCTCATACGTCTTGTATTAATATTTGTTGTGGAGGGAACACAGTACTGCCATCATCCATGAGTGAACATACACATTACAATGCAGTCCTCGTGTGTGCCAGTTGTACAGCAAAGATGGACATTTATTTCCTTTGTGTATATTATATAAACCTCTTACGTGTGGAGATCCTTCGTTAGGACTGAAAGTTAGTACAAAGTTGATTTTATAAAAAGACAACAAAATAACTCTATTTGTGAAGCTTTTTGAATAAATACTATGGACATATGAGTGTAAGAGAATAGATATTTTAATGCCTTGCATTAAGGCATTTTAACAAAATACCCAAAGTGCTCTTCCAGCTTGAGGCATATTTTTTCCTACAGAAGACTCAACTCAACTTGAGTGTACTTATTTTATGGTCTGTAGCTCCCAAATGGCTGCCTTTATTTTGACAATGCCTAGTTTATGTGTTATGTAAAGCAAAGCATCACAACTTAATGTCTTACCAAAATCTCAAGTGTGTGTTTAAGAGAAATTGGCTTTGAGCTTTTCCTCCATTGACAACTAAAATATTAGCATGGCTCCATTTTCAAAGACCACCTCTCAGTAGAAAGCCAAAAGACACAAATCAAAGAGCCTTGTATCAAAGACAGTTTTGTCACCTGCAAGAGTGGCAAAGGAAGAAAAATCATTTTAAAAAGAAACAGCTGTTTAAAAATATCAACAGACCACTTAAATAGAAATGTGTAAAACTGTTTATAGAGAACATAGCTACGAGATAGTATAATTGTGTTTATATCCATGATTATTGCACTGAACAACAAATGGCTTAATTTTATTTTGTTTTAAGTTTTTAACCATAAGCTTGATTTTTTACTTATCTAAATTTTTAGATTTCTAAATTGGCATCCAAGGTGTAAATCTGAAGTCATGGAGCTCAAGAGGGAACCATTACCATAAGGGGCCGGGCTTAGCACAGCTGACTAAACCACTGTGCTGCAGAAAAATCCTGCTGATCAAAAGATCAGCAGTTGGAACCTGGGTCAAGGTGAGCACCCACAGTTATCCCCAGCTCACTTGCCCACCTAGCCGGTCAAGGGAAGAAATGCAAGTAGATAAAATAAGTACTGCTTTTAGAGGGGAGGCGAGAAAGGCGCCCTTAAGGCTATCTATCGAAGGAAAGCTCTTCTGCATGGAAGATAGAGCAACAGCACCCCCCTCCTGTGTGGCCATAGTTATGCACAGCCTCCAAGATTGTAGAAATAACTGCCTTTACCTCTGTTTGTGTTGTTTGTCCATGTAAATTGTATAATCGGCATTGAATGTTTATCCTATGTGTGTTCTGTAAGCCACTCTGAGTCCCCTTTGGGATGAGAAGGGTGGGATATAAATACTGTACATAAATATAACATGCTAAAGTGTACATGCTAAAGTGTGCTAAAGTGTACATTTGAATTTGGGCTCATATAAACAGTTCTGCCATTTCAAGAGATAACCAGCCACAACTATATACATGACCATCCCTAGTCTCAGGCTGCTTGGGGACATGGGATTGCATTCACTGTTCCCTACTATTGTCCTTGTTGTGATGACCAACAAGCCTGGCATGTAATGCTGGCCACTTGTCACTTGGAGTGATGCTGGCTGGAGCAGAATGGCAATTGGAGAAGGGAAGGAGAAGAGGAGGGGGCAATAAACATTTTAGGCTTTTTAAAAGATACTTTAGAAACTTACAAATCTGAAATACTTGGTTTAGACTTATTCAGTGTGATTAATCATTGCATATATTTTGGCTTAGCAGCTAGCTGGTACTGATAAGGACTGTTTGGTAGCCAAACTCTCAAAGTAAGGAGGACAAATTTATGATCCCAGATCAGATGCTTATCAGGTGCATAGTACAAGGATGAACTTGGGGTCCAAAAGTTGATGACTTTCTGAGCATTTGAAATAAAGATTTAAGAGAAACATCTGCGGAAAATGATAAACAATTTTTTTTAGATAAGATTAGGTAAAGGTAAAGGTTTTCCCCTGACATGAAGTCCAGTCATGCCCGACTGGGATGTGGTGCTCATCTCCATTTCTATGTCCGTAGACATCTCCAAGGTCATGTGGCCGCCATGACTGCATGGAGTGCCATTACCTTCCCGCTGGAGCTGTACCTATTGATCTTCTCACATTTCCATGTTTTCAAACTGCTAGGTTGGCAGAAGCTGGGGCTGACAGTGGAAGCTCCCCGGATTCCAACCTGCGACCAATTTTTAATTGGCAGAAGCTGGGGCTGACAGTGGAAGCTCCCCGGATTCCAACCTGCGACCAATTTTTAATTGGCAAAGTTTTAATGAGATAGGGAAGTGACTAATGAAATTGCAGTGGAGAAGTTTGTGAGAAGCTGGGGTTACAAAACCTGGGAAATTTCTGAAAAGAACACATTTCTCACTAAACCTTGCTTTTTTCTCTCTCTCTCTTCTTGGTCTTCTATCTCCTACTTCCATTGAGATTGAGGATTTGCAGATTTCTCTTCAGAAAAAAATAAACTAACTTCAGAGAGGTTTCTTAAGCTAACATGACATTTCTCTGTAAAATAGAGAAACATTTTCAGATACTTGGTAGACAAAAACTTGTTATTTCCTTTTAATCCACAACCTTTCTTTATAATCTTGTGTGAATTCTTCTTTCTTACACAATATTTTAAGACAGGTGAATTATGATTTGTATTTTGTTTAAGTTATGTTTTGGTTGTTGCTGTTCAACAATTTTTGCAAGGGCACAGTTGCCCCTTGTCCTATATCATTGTATTTAGTCAGTGAAATAAGGTGTATCTACACAGTAGAATGAATACAGTTTGACATCAGTTTAATTGCCATGGCTCAATACTTTGGAAGGATGGAAGATGTATTTTGGTAAGGCCACCAGCACTCTTCAACAGAGAAGGCTAAAGATGGGGCCTGTGCAGAACCACCCTTAGAAGTCAGAGAATTCCTTTTTGTAAAGCTTTGTTTATAAAGACAAATAAAATTACAGATTGATGTTTATTTTTCTTCTTTCAATTTATTATCATTTGTCTCATGTATGGAGAGGGGAGATTTACGTCAAAATTTAGTTTTGACTGATCAACAGTATGTCTACCAATTCCTTATCTTTAAAAAACTGGATGTATATAATTAACCTTATTTTGGTGTGGGGTGGAGGAGGATTTTGAACTGAGAATATTTTTGAAAACCTTACAGAAAACTTTGCTCCAAATCAGTGTGAAAACTATCATAGACACTAAAAACAATTGACTTATTTATTTTAGCAAGCCTGAAGGGCTATACCATATTTCCTAAGAACAGCTGCCCGGAAAAAGTTAATTACGGTAATTCTAGATTTGTCATGCACATATTTGTTTTGTTACTTTATTATGAAAAAATGCATTTATAAAAATGATTTTTTTCATTAAAAATGTTTTTTTCATTAAAAATTACCACAATTGGAAACATTTGAAAGTTATCTAAACTCCATCCATCACAGATGGCTGAACATGTGATTAGAAATTAGGTGTTTTGTGATTTCTTAGTTTCTATCCGTCTCTTCCCCTTCCTACCCATTAAAGTGTTTTTAAAATTTTATATTTGGGATTCACATTCTGGCATTTAAGCTCATATAAACCACCTGTCACTTGGTTTGAAGTTACTAGATTATATAAACTATTTGGGAAGTTGAAAAACTTTCCGCTTCAGCATGGGTTTTTGAGTGCAAGGTAGACATGAAACTGATATTATAAATTATACTTCAATGTCTTCTGTCCTGCACTAACATCCACACAGGTAAGGTAGAAACTCAAGTGCATTTTTTTTCTGAGTTCAAGTAACAATATGAAAACTGGTTAGAGGATTCCAATTGTCTTGTATTTTCTGTTGCTACCAAACCAAGTCTGAAGGAGAACAATACACCCAACTTCTAGTTTTGTTTCATGCATTCCAATTTGTTTAATCAGTCAGAATAGCACAACATAGATTCTGTTAATGAAGAGACTAACCATCCTGCTGCATTAAATGATCAGGCAATATAAAGTGCCAGCTGAACAATCAGAATAATTGCATGCTGTGGTTCTTGATGGCTGATAGCAAGTGGATGGGATGTCATATTTTTATGGCTTCGCGGTATGAACTAGTTTCCTATATATAGCAAAAAAAAAAAAAACATTTTGTGGAAAAAAATTATTCTAGCATTCAAATCTATATATTGGGACAAGTGAAGATTTTCATGTAGTAAATATATTCCTTTTGTGTTAAGGGGCCGTTTTGAATTATTGGATCTATATATACAGTCACCCCCCCCCCCCCAGTTGAAATGGATTCTTCACCCACAGATTCAACAATCTATGGCTTGAAACTATTCCCAAATTGTCAATTTTCAAGGCACTGCTAATGGTGAGTGCTGGATATATGACTAGCCCCTTTTTGCCAAAGTAGGAAGTGGGTGGCTGGTGCCAAAATGTTTTTGGTTTTGATTATTTCAGAATTCCAAATAAAGGAAACACAACTTATATGTATTTTTCCACTGTAATCAGAAGTAGCAAGTGAAGATACCAGTAAGAACATGATGATCATAAATAAAAAAAAAATTTCATCTTGTTATGCTAGATTTTTAAAAAACATTCCAGGGTGCACTATCTTTAGTCTGACTTTTCCCCAGATTGATAGAGCCTTTTCAAAACAGATTTCAGATGAAGGCTTCCACCTTGATAGAAGAAGCATACGTTTTTTGTTGCAGCTGGGCTGAAGACCTTGTGCTTGTTATTATGTCCCTTGTATGCAAGATCCCAAAAGAAATGTCAACAAGTTATTTTCCAGCAGTGATGGTTTAAAGACTAACAAGTTTTCTTTCTACCTGATAAACAGGTGCAGAAAAGTTTATTATAAGTGATCTTGCTTTTTTTTAAATATGCTTCAAGATTTCTTGTTGATTTTGTTGCAAAATAGTAGTAGGACCCAGTACATAATAAATCCACAAGCAAAAGGTTTACTTTGTAAAACTTGAGCAGGAATACAAAAACAAGAACAAAGAAAACCTCCACTCGAACACTACGTTGCCTGAACTAACCCTTAGGTAAACAACTTGCTAATTAATAGGCACCCATGAAGTCATAATTCCTTTCCCCATGAATTTTCTTCCCAATTTTTCCATGTAATTGTGCCAATGCGCTGCCTATTTTCTACTCTAATATGTAAATGAAGACTTTTGTTAATCTCTGTAGCTCTGGGTGTTTTCCCCTGGGAGCCTTCGGTATCACTTAGCTCTTCACTTGAATCCTTATCTAATGTTGCAGTTTCTGGCTCCTCTGACTGACCTTGGAGCCCTGTACTTTCTGAATCAGGTTTTTTCTAGAGAGAACCATCATTTCCCTGATTTGAATCTTCATCACTATGTTCCCCAGGAAATCCCACAATCCTCTCTAAATCATCAGTGAACCCACTAGCCTCAAGCTGTACTACAACAATATTATCATTTTATTACTGAAAGTGTAGTCAAATAATTATTGCAAGATAATTAAAACTTATTTCCTATATATGTAGCATTATTTGCTGATTATAATCTGATTATATGATTTTACACATTCTCAATCATAATTTTTGAAAGATTGTCAATATATGGTGTATGAACACTTTGTTAGTGTTCCTAAAGGGTTCAAAAATAGACTGTATTTTATTTTGATGTGGATTATACTTATTTTACTTTTGGCTAGCATTAACTTAGTCAGTCTTTGGATATGACAGTTCATCTGGTTCATCTTCTTATGTTTAACAGCAAGTCAGATAGGACTCGTCTGTGTTTCTTTTTATTATTTCTTATGCAGGAAATTAACCAGTGTAGTGACACCAGTTATTATGATATGTTTTATGTAAGCTCTTTTGAGTACTATATTTCCTCTGACTAGGTCTTTTGAAAAATGTTTAGGTTATACCTTCGTTTGAGGACCCCTGGTCTAGCATCTTGTTAGGTAGCGACATTATTGTTAAGTAGCTACATAAAGTTGAATCATAGTGTTGTACTATATTTGTACTCTCAGGAGGTGAACAGAGTTGTAGCGACATCTTTGGGACCATTTATTTATTTCCGGTATTTCTATCCTGTTCCTTCTCAACCCCCAAAGGGGGACTCAGGACGGCTTACATTTGGCAGCAATTTGATGCGTATAAAACAGCAATATAATAGCAATTAAAACAGTAAAAACAGTATTAATAGCTGTAACATCATCCCAGTCAATTCCATATCCAATTCCATGTCCAAAGTGCTATCTATGCCTGTTTTCCAAAAGCCTGGTCCCGGAAGCACAACTTCAATTTCTTCCTAAACGACAGGAGGGACGGAGCCGATCTTACCTCAGTGGGAAGCGAGTTCCACAGGAGGGGGGCCACAGCCAAGAAGGCCTTGTCCAAGAAGACCATTGTGCATATGTCGCCACTATAACACTGTGGATCCCATTGCTCAGTGGGCATCATAGCAGCATAGATCCCAATGTGAAATAGTTCACTCAGCAGGACACCCAGATAAACACTATCACATTTCATTAGAACGGTTTATATATTGTGTCAGGAATGTCATCATAAAGTTCCCAAATATAGCCTTTGATGCAAAATCTGGATACTTTACTTCAGCAGTGAGGCTTTCTTGATTCATGATGCTTGAGGAGAAATAACTAGTTTATAAGCTCCTTAAACAAAATCTTGATTATATGCATGCATGTTTAGAAAACAGGATTCAAAAGCATTCACTTTACAGGTGATTTGTTCCTTTTGTATAAGACAGTTATATTCACTGCTTGAAAATCGTACCTAATCCTCCCATTCCGGATTTTGCATTGGTAAGAACAATGCACATGGAACGTAAGAAAAGAAACAATTCAGAACAATGTGATCTTCCAGCAGTCACTTATAATTTACTTGTAACATTTGGTGACGCATTGTTGCAAATCCTGATTATAACTGTTGATAGAATATTTCAGGACTTAACCATGAAACAATTAGATCCATTTGGGAGCATGTGTTATTTGATTGAACTACCCCCAATATACATGTTGAAGAGTGCTTGTTTGACAATGCTTCCATCTCAAAATCTCCATGGACATAGAAAGTTTACATGAGGAATAAAACTGTCACTCAAGCATTGAAAGAAGTTTCAGTTTTGTAATAAAAGTGTGCTTATATATTATGTGAATTCGGGGTTCAACTGAGTTTTGGGAATACTGAGTGCATGGTGCTCATTATTATATATCAGGGATTTTTGTTGGAAACAATGGCTTTAAAAGTGACTTGGCAAGTATTACTGAAAAATCAGTAATACTTGTTACTGATTGGGGAAACCATGGGGAAACTGACCTGCCACTGCAGTCAATTTACAGTTAGGATGGGTTAGGTAAGACCAGCATCTCCAGGATGATAGAAGGAAAGCACATTTTAAAAATAACATCCTGACTCGCACAAAGCTCATTTTAAAAGACCCAGGAAACACTTCTGGATATACTCCAAAAGAGTTTACACATATTCTGTAGGACTTTTCGCCTTTTGTCATTGAACAGCAGCCTAAAACACTACATTACAAACCTCACTCGTGCAATTCTGGGAAATTATAGAAGATTCACCACATGGTGTGAATAGAAGAGGGGAAAGAGGTATTCAGAGTAAATAAGCAAAAAGCCCCAATTGGCTTACTTAATTAATCCCCTAGTTATCTGGAAAGTAGTTGTGTCCATCATTTATTTTCTGGCATTTAAATGGGATCAGTTGCCATGAAAAACATACCTCAGTACAGATTGCTGGATAAGGCACTGCCAATTCTGGACTGAAAACCTCCGTATGATGTCAAATATGAAGTAAATATACTTCTGTGAGACACAGAGTTGCATTATGTTCAGTTCTAGTGTTATGATCTACCGTATATACTTGAGTATAAGCTGACCCTAATATAAGCCGTGGCATCTAATTTTACCACAAAAAATTAGGAAAACTTAGAAGCCTAGGGTGGGAAATGCAGCAGGTACTGGTAAATTTCAAAATAAAAATAGATACCAATAAAATTACATTAATTGAAATATCAGTAGGTTAAATGTTTTTGAATATTTACCATATTTCAAAGAAAAACAGTAAACTAGCACTGTAAATGGAAAAGTAGGATCAACAAAAACAATATGGTATTAACAATACCATAATAATAATAATAATAATAATAATAATAACAACAACAACAACAACAAAAACAAAAACAATAATACTTCATTTGTATCCCGCCCTATCTCCTGATGGGGACTCGGGCCAGCTTCCAACATAGTAACAGGCAAACATTCAGTGCCTATATAAACATTAAACAATTCAGAGCTAGATATAGATCTATAATTATATATACTAATTTCACATATGCATTTTCCCCTGATATGTTTGCAAATCCTCTCTTTCTTTATGTGTATTTCCCTGTAATATCTGCAAGCCCTATATATCTGTATTCATCGCTCTCTCTCTATATAAAAGGTGGTCCCCTGACATTAAGTCCAGTCATGTCTGACTCTGGGGTGTGGTGCTCATCTCCATTTCTAAGCCGAAGAGCCAGCGTTGTCCGTAGACACCTCCAAGGTCATGTGGCCGGCATGACTGCATGGAGCGCCGTTACCTTCCCGCCGGAACGGTACCTATTGATCTACTCACATTTTGCATGTTTTCGAACTGCTAGGTTGGCAGAAGCTAGGGCTGACAGCGGAAGCTCACGCCGCTCCCCGGAATCGAACCTGCGACCTTTCGATCAACAAGCTCAGCAGCTCAGTGCTTTAACATACTGCGCCACCGGGGGCTCCCTCTCTCTCTCTATAATAATAATAATAATAATAATAAACCTTAATACCCCGCTACCATCTCCCGGAGGACTCGGTGCGGCTTACAAGAGGCCGACCCCAAATACATCAAGAAAAACAACACAGCAATACAGACAATAAATAACTCATAAACAAAGCAATAAACAATAACAGTAACTACCACGAGGCATTAAAAACCTATGGCAGGGCCAAATGTAATAATTAAAATTTTAAATAAATACATTTTAAATATATATATATAGGATTTGCAAAGACTTCCAAACATGTGAGGTGAAAATTCATATATAAAATTATTTATATATATATACACATATACATACACATACAGAGATATACAGATATATAAATAGCTCTATATATTTATTTATATCTATATAGGATTTGCAGAGACTTGCAACCATGTGAGGGGAAAATTCAAATAAAATAATGTATACATATAGATACAGACATACAGGTGTATGGAAATGTCTAGATATCTATATGTATATAGGATTTGCAAAGACCTGCAAACATGAGTGGAAAATTCATATATAAAATTAATGTATATAGATTGATGGAGATATGTAGGTACATAGGGATTGCAAAGACTTGTGACTAGGAGAGATTAACAGATATTTCAGGGGGAAATGCTTTTATAAGATTAATGGATATTCCTGACTTGCAAGTGCTTCTCAGACTCTCCAGTGAGCAAGGGAGTCTTTGGAAAAGAAAACACACTGTTAAGGGAGGGGAAGAAGAGAGAGAAATTAATCATATATTGCAAGCAATGGCCTCCAAGCTTTGCTGCCCGACTTGACCACATTACAAGCCAAGGGAGGCTTAGCTTATCTTCGAGTATACAGTGTTGTCTCGCTATTTCACAGTTCGCTTTTTGCAGACTCACTGTTTTGCGGGTTTTTAATAAATATTAATAAATATTAATGAAGCCAGCCCGATGAAACGATTGGGTAGATCTTTGGCTCCCTTCTCCTGCTGGATCAAGAACAGGAGAACAGCAAAGCCCACAGGGTGATCAGTTGATGGATTTATATTACATTAAACTCAATATGGCAAACTGAGGAAAAGAAGGAAGGGCTGACCTTGAGGCAAGATTGTTTTATCTACGCAGAGTCCTTCTTTAAACAAAGGCAATCCTAGAGGAGGAGGAGCGGGATACAGGAACTGATGATTTAGGCGACAAAAAAAAAAAAAAAAAAACAAAGAGAGGGAAATAAGAGAGAAGACTACGGAAGTGGAAGCCAACAAGTTGACTGGGAGATAGGAAGTGGTGGGATGTAGAAGGCCGGAACTTGAGGGAGAGACAGAAGGCCAGAAGTGGTCGGGAACACCATAGAAAGGCAGGAAGAGAAGGGAAAGAGGAGGTAATATGAAGCTGAAAGTAAGGAGATGTTATAGACAAAACGGCGTAAAAGGAAAATAACATTAAGGAGAGACATTTTGCAGTAAGTAAGGAATATGTATAAATATTAAAATAAATATACTGTCGTGTCCACACGATCACAGGTGTCCTTGAACGGAACACCCGCGATAAGTGAGGGAACACTGTATATGGTAACTGGTTCATTTAGCACTCTCAAATTGTTTATTTGTATTCACAAATGAACCAGATCATATAGGTTCACCTACCAAATATGGCAAGTTATAAAATCTGGAAAGTAACATTTCATGGGGAAATCACAAAATAATTCTGCAAATGTTTTCATACAGTAGGCCTTCCATGTTCACTGGGGGTAGGGTCACAGGACCCCTAAAAAAGTGGAAAAACTGCAAGTGAACGACCCCAATTTTATCTGAAAAAACATCTTTTTACAATCACTACTTCCTCCAATGCAATTTTCAACTGCAAGTCTTAGAAACCTGCAAAGATAAAACCCGTAGCAGTGGAGAGCTGACTCAACAAACATCCAAGAACAAAGTAAAAAATGTCCTTTAATTCTGAAATCTGTGAAATGATCTTCTGATCTTTTGATCTTTTAGAAAAAAGCCCAGCCATGTTGCATCTCCGGAACAAAACGGTGCAATTTGTGAGTTATGTTCCTGAATGTTTTCTTTTATGTCTCAGTAAGGACAGGAAGCAGGCATTCACTCAAAGTAGCAGACCTTTCTGGTGATATATCTATTCTTTTCCTGATATGTATGTTTATGCTTCTTTTTGTTTGGATGGTGGTATTGAAATGTTCACCATGAATGGCTATTGACATGTTTAATTAGCAAGTATGTAGTAAGAGAACCTGCTTTCCACCTACTGTGACCAGTTGGTATTGACAAGAAAGCCACGTAAACTCAATAGATCACTGTCGGCATGCTGAAAGCAGCAGAAAAAATATGATCTTTCCAGCATCCTGGGAGAGTTGGGAGGCTCTTTGGCTTTGTATATAAGATTGCAACTTTTTCGGGAGATGCCATTTAGGAGATTTCAGCAATCTATTACTAATGTTCCAGCTGTTTTATACAAATATCACATCAGGCACATGTTGTCAGTACTTCAGAATGGCTAGTATTTAAAAAGCAATAATTTCAAGAGAGCTCATAGATGTGTAAAGAGAAATGTCCATTGAAGAACTGAGAAAAAAGGTGCATTTATAATCTTGTTGCTGTACAGACATTTTTTCTTGTATCATGCCTGTATCCTTGAAGCTGTCATTTTCCTATAACAGCAAGATTCATTCTTGCCTACCTCAGTTGAAATTTTAATTGCCCTACTAAAACTTTCTTATGAGCGGAAGAATGGATACACACACACACACAACACACACAGACACTTTGATATAGTTTGATTAGCCACCAAAATGTATTGCAACCTATATATAGACCTCAGGAACACATTTTTTAAGAAAGGGTAGGAGACAGTTGTTGGCACATGACAGGGAATACTATTTTTCAACATCTACACAGGGAAAGAGTTAACATTTGATTCTTAATTTTGCATTAGCCTCATAAGCCATAACGTAGGATGCTATTATTCAGTCAGGAGGTCTTGTGCATTATGCCATTGAGTATTGCTGGGAAAATGGAGTCAGGTATTCCGGAAGTGTACCAAAGTGCATTCCTTGGATGATTCTTTGGCCTGCCCACTTGACAGCCACATCGGGACTGTGGCACAGCTGGCTGGGAGTCAGCTGCATTAAGATCACTACTGACCGAAAGGTCATGAGTTCGAAGCCAGCCCAGGTTGGAGTGAGCTTCTGACCTTTGTGTAGCTTGCTGACGACCTTTGCAGCCTGAAAGACAGTTGCATCTGTCAAGTAGGAAATTTAGGTACTGCTTATGCGGGGAGGCTAATTTAACTAATTTACGACATAAAATTTCCAGTAAGCAAGCGAAAAAGAATGAGGAAGTACTCCCTCAGTGTCACAAATGGACGGTGAAGCAACAGCTCCCCTGGTGGCCAGAATACCCTCATGAAAGCTGGAATGTTAACTAGCCTCTGTATGTCTATGTATATATATGTTGTGTGTCTATGGCATTGAATGTTTGCCATGTATATGTACATTGTAATCCGCCCTGAGTCCCCTGCGTAGTGAGAAGGGTGGAATATAAATGCTGTAAATAAATAAATAAATAAACTAATGTAAACCCACAGAATTAATTATTTGATGGTAAGTCAATTGCTTTAAATAGATGTACTTTATTTGGGACTGGGAATTTGATTTATGCTTTAGCACTTGCTCTCATATAGGATTTAGTTTGAGTCTGATGTCCACAGAACCAGAACCAGGGATTGAGGGGTACCCGTGTGTGCTTTTTGTGTGTGCTTTAAATAATTTTATGCATTTTTTTGTCACTGCAGGTTTTATCACATGCAGAAAGAAGCATTACTCCATGGAACAATGTTTTGAGTTCCTGCTGTCACATTACAGTAGCCGGAGTCATTGTGCATTATTTCCAATATTCCTAATGTCAACTACTCTATAAATCCAGGTAAGTGTATTTCTATCCTTATGTGCACTTTATTTGCATTGTGGCATGAAAGTTAATGAGAAAACAAGAATTAAAAGGATAAAAAAGTAAATTCATATCACATTCAATGATATCTGTCTACCTGTAGAAAGGTGGGCAGTACAATGGATCTCCCACCAACTTCCCCTTAGAGGATCCCTGATGCACTCATGATATATCCTTCATTGGTGTGGTGATTTTCTGGTCTGATGGTCTTACAAAAGATCATTTCCTTTTATCTGCTCTTCATTGCAGAAAGGATTTTCTGCAGAGCTGAAAAAAAAAGAAGTTTTGTTGTAGGAGTTGATGTGTGTAAAGAACTACTGATAATTCCTAATTTATTTCTTAATTGACAACTCAAACTGTGTGCCATACTCAAACAGTTCAGCTAATAGATCCATGCAAATTCATAGCAGTTTGTTGTGGCAGCATGTTGGTTACTGATGTCAATGTTTTACTAATATTATGCTACATTTTACCTGTTTCCACGAACGCTTGATAACAGAAGGTGATATATAAGATGCTTCTTTTTCAATAGTGTTGTATTTGGTGGCCAATTGCTCTTAAATACATCTCTCTTACATACCAACTATGTCTTGCTGTAATTTTTAGGGCTGTATTCAGTTGTTGGTCTGCTTGCACAATATTTATAATGCTTATGCAAAATTGTGTTAATCCTTGAACACATATAAAATCCTATCCGGCATTCTCACCATTCAATACAACTTAGCTATATGTTATCCAAATCAGTTGATCTCGTCGTGATTCTACCACTAATAATCAACTTACAAAGATCAGCAAAAATTGGCTGGACTTTTTCCCACTAGACGTTTTTTCCAGGCAGTCTCTTGGAATTAACTAGGATACTTGAAAAATTGCTTAAACGGGTTTGCTTAACTCTCTTTTTCTATCCTTGCAAGCAAAACAGCTCGTTATAAATAAATATCTTAATACTGTGAAGACACCATGTGGATCAAATTAGGTCTTTGGGATGAATAGCTACTTGCGGCAAGGTTTGATTTCACTTTTTTTGTCAATTTTCATTGATTTTGTATAGCCAGCAAACATTGTTTCATATAACCTATTGACTGAGAGTTTCAGATGTAAAGTCTGTATTCTGCAGTGCTTACAACTAGGGAGTTTTGTTCAAGCTAGGATCTCAGACATTCATTCGGAGAGGAAAAGTATACCCTTTGGCAACCCTATAAATAACAATCAGAGAAATGAGATATAATTCAAAATGTAGAAGTAATTATAGGGGATAAAAAGCATAGAAACTTTGAAACAAAATAGACTATGGATTTAGGCAAGAATAGTTTATGCAAAGAAATTGATAAATATGCCCTTAATACTGATTTGGGGAAAAGATTTGAATATATTATATATGTGCTACTTATGTCTGTAAGACTTCAAAGACTATTTACCCAAATAAGCAAGTTGTCTTTGTGATGGCAATGATTTAATAGAACTATGATCCACATTTGGTGGGATTATATGTGTATACATGCACACACAGTATGACCCTCACATGCCTGCAGGGCTGGTATCCATGAAGTTATCTTCCTACATCCAACAAAATATGTCCTCACTTGGAATGTGTAGGTTCTCCAGGTAATTATATGATATACGTCTACCAGAAGCTGCCATGGAGTGTCACGGGCACATTTATGAAAAAAAATGACTCTAGGAATTTTCTAGGTCCTCGAAGGTGACTCTGTGGTAACTTCTGTTATTCATTCCAATAGGATTCACTATTTTCCATGGTTTTCGGTTTCCATGGTAAGTTTCTTGAACACATCCCCATGGATATCTTACTATAGATATAAGTATGGCACTGTATTAAAGGATATATTGGTTATAAAATTTAATTTGCTTCTATTATTATGTTGTTAGATTATGTGTAACTCTTATGTTCAACACACTCAGTATCACACATTTTAACTGTGGGCTATATGTTGCTGATTAATCTGAACACAGGCTACAAACAGTAGAAATGTGATAAATAAAAATTAGAACACTCTGCTACCATAGGTATTGTTTTAGGCTGCAATACTTTACCCACTAGTCTGGGATAAGTTCTTATGGGATAGGGAGAGCAAAACAAGATATACTATAATGCAGAACAAAGAATTTAGTGTCGTTGAAGGCTTTCATCGTCAGAATCCCTGGTTTGCTGTGAGTTTTCCATCTCCTGATGTTTTGCCCACATATATGGCAGGCATCCTCAGAGGTTGTGAGGTCTGTCAGAAACTAGGCAAGTGAAGGTTTATACATCTGTCCAGGGTGGGAGAAAGAGCTCTTGTCTGCTTGAGGCAAGTGTGAAGGTTGCAATTGGCCACCTTGATTAGCATTCACTGGCCTTGCAGCTTCAAAGCCTGGCTGATCAGTGCTAATCAAGGTGGCCAATTGAAACATTCACACTTGCCTCCAACAGACAAGAGTTCTTTCCCTCACCCTGGACATTCCACCAATATATAAACGTCACTTGCCTAGTTTCTAATACAGCTTAAATGGCCATACAGCCCAGAAAACTCACAGTAACCCAAAGAATTAACCCAAACTCACAGTGACCCAAAGAACCCATAGTGAGTATTGAAATCTCACTATGATACTTGACAATATTGAATGAGAATTGCTAGCTTTAGTTGGAAAGAAGGGTAGAAAATTTGTATGCATGTTGACAAATAATAGTAATAATAATAATAATCTTACACCCCACCATCATCTCCCCAAAGGGACTCGGGGCAGCTTACATATGGGACAGAATGTCCACAAGACATAAAAGCTAAACAATCCATTAAAACAAAAACCCAATAACATAGTAAAATATAATAATCCAGATAAACAGAATTAAATAAAACATAAGAAAATAAAACACCAGTATTGAAATTCCATTGAAACAATGCTCGATGAAGACCAATAACCAGAAATACTAAAATGGATGTGAACAGGCTATAAAAAGTGAGGTTTATCTATCCCACCTTTGCTTTATATTTTATTACCATTTATTACCATATTTTTGTAAATTACATGTTTTAATTGCTATAAAAACAAATACTGTTGAGATATCTATTATCATCAACACATCTGCTATTCTCCATTGATCCCACACAGGATCTGCTGTTATGATTCAGTTTTCAACAGAGTTAATACATTCACTGATGTTGAACTCTACATTTTTCTCGCACCACTTTCATTTTATTATTAAGTGCACATGTTCAAGGTTCCTTACTTGACCTATTTTCCTGAAACAAAGCCCTTTCCATTTTTTTTGTAAAATTTAAATGGAAATAAACATAATAACCTTTATTTACAATGATGTTTTAGCCAAAGAATGCAATATAAAACATATACAATCAAAGACAAAGACCCCACAGCACTAAAACACTTTTGTGTTAGGTTTGGAGAAGGTGAAAGAGAGACAGCAATTGCAATTGCAAAAGCTACATTCCAGCATGTTTTGACAAAGGCATCTACAAGTGCTACACAACAAGATCCTACTCTTTAAATGCCTTAGAATCATACTGGAAGACCTAGAAAGACATTCTCTGTAGGCCTCCAGCATCTATATCTATAAATTTCCTACTGGCGTCCAACGGGGAAGCAAAACTCTAAAACCCCTCCACAAAACTCTACCAAAATTGCCATGCCCCAAGGACAACCCACTAGGTACAAACTAATCCACTCAGAAATCAAAACCACACAACAACAACCACAAAAAACGGCAAAACAACTGAGCATGCGCACTGGTGCAAACTCCCCGGCGCGCGCGCACGCATGGCCCCTCACCCCCCCCCCCGCACGGCACACACACGCGCGCGCGTGCGCCCCTTCACACCCCCCACGCGGCATTACATCCATAGAATACAGTTGAAAGGGACACTCCAAGCCTCGCCGCGCCGCATCCCCTCCGGAAAGACATGCCCCCTCCCTTCGCCCCACCCCTTCCCTCCCTGATTGACTCCTGGAAGGAAAGGGGTGGGGTGAAGGGAGGGGGCGTGTCTTTCCGGAGGGGGTGGGAGGAGGGAAGGAGTGAGTCACGGAGGAAAGGGGTGGGGCGAAGGGAGGGGGTGTGTCTTCTTCTTCCTCTCCAAACCCTGCCCCCTCCCTTCGCCCCACCCCTTCCCTCCGTGACTTACTCCTTCCCTCCTCTCACCCCCACCGGAAAGACACGCCCCCTCCCTTCCTGGGATTTATAGATCACCTACAATCAAAGAGCATTCTGGACTCCACCAATGATGGAAGTGAACCAAACTTGGCACACAGAACTCCCATGACCAACAGAAAATACTTGAAAGGTTTGGAGGGCATTGACCTTGAGTATGGGAGTTGTAGTTCACCGACATCCAGACAGCACTGTGGACTCAAACAATGATGGATCCGGACCAAACTTGGCATAAGAATTCAATACGCCCAAATATGAACACAGATGGAGTTTGAGGGAAATAGACCTTGACATTTGGGAGTTGTAGTCACTGGGATTCAGAGTTCACCAACACTCAAAGAGCATCCTGAACCCCACCAACGACAGAATTGGGGCAAACATGCCACACTGAACCCCCATGACCAACAGAAGATACTCAAGTTTACACACAAGCATAAAGAAGGGGGAGGAAGGAGGGATGCCAGAGAGAGAGAGAGAGAAAGAGAGAAAGAGGGGAAAGGAAGGAGTGTGAGAGAGAGAAAGAGGGAAAGAGAGCGAGGGAAGGAAGGAAGAGAGGCCAGGCAGAGACTTCAAAACTCTTACTAAAAGGCCACAGCAACGCGTGGCAGGGCACAGCTAGTGATTCTATAAGTTGATCTAGACCGCCAACATGATTCTGTGGTCAACCTCCACTGGAGCCCAACCTCCACTGGAGGTTGATCATAGGATCATGCTGAAAGTCAAGAGAGCATGTTTCTCTAGATATTTCCTTCAGATACTGTGCCAAATAGAAGCCAAATCATTGTTCATTTCAGGGAAGACCACATGAAATCTTATTACGCAAAGGGTCCTAGAATGGACCCCACATTTAAAATACAGGCCTACAGTAATGTGCTCATGGATAACAATTATGTAATTGGGAAAAGATCTGTAATTACAGTAGAGTCTCGCTTATCCAACAAAAATGGGCTGGCAGAGCGTTGGATAAGCAAAAATGTTGGATAATAAGGAGGGATTAAGGAAAAGCCAATTAAATGTCAAATTATGTTATGATTTTACAAATTAAGCACCAAAACATCATGTTTTACAACAAATCGACAGAAAAAGCAGTTCAGTGCATGGAAACATTATGTAGTAATTACTGTTTTTATTAATTTAGCACCAAAACATCGCAATGTATTGAAACAGCTGTGGATCCAGGCAGGAGGCAGACTGCATTATATAATACAGAACATTGGATGAGCAAAAATTGGATAACCGAGGCTCTGCTGTAGTTCCAAAACTGGTTCATCTAGCAATGTTCTTGTACAGATGAAAAAAAACAAAGAACTACACCAGACGACTTACTATTATTATAACAAGACTGGTTGGATCAATTATCCAATGGTGAATAGGTAGATATAATTGGTACAGTAGTGTTCAGGCTAGTATGTTATAACTTTATTTCTTCATAATATGATTAAGGTTTCTGGACAGAGTAGTATTTTTGAAATAATGGCATTAAAAATTATGAAAGGTTACTGCAGTTCCTTTTTAAGGGAGGGGGTCACATTTTTCTGCAAGTTATTTATTAACTGATTACAATTGCTGAAATATCTTACCATATTTTGGTTGTTTAAAGTGTTATCTGTTATAAGTTCATGCATTTGTTCCATCTGTTTTGGAAGCTTTGCTTCTGTAGAGTATTGTCATTTCCACTGTTTCTCACTTTCTGTTTCAGTGGTTGGTTGACTCTATACTTTTGTGTTTTCTAGGAACTTTATTTTAGTCATGTTTAACAATAATACTTAAACTTAAGAAAGGATCTATCTACACTGTAGAATCAATGCAGTTTGACACCAATTTAACTGCCATGGCACAGTGCTATGGAATCATGGGAGGTGTAGTTTGATAAGGCATGAGCAGTCTTTGGAAGAGAAGGCTCAAGAGGTCATAAAATTACAACTCCAAGGACCCCAAGGACATTGAGCTATGGCCGCCAGTGTGATGTCAAACTGTATTAATTTGAAGTGTAGATGCACCCAATTTAGTTAACTTCTGTTTATTTCAATACTAGGTTCTTGTAGGTTTTTTTGGGCTATAGGGCCATGTTCTAGAGGCATTTCTCCTGACGTTTCGCCTGCATCTATGGCAAGCATCCTCAGAGGTAGTGATGCTTGCCACAGATGCAGGCGAAACGTCAGGAGAAATGCCTCTAGAACATGGCCCTATAGCCCGAAAAAACTTACAAGAACCTAGTGATTCTAGCCATGAAAGCCTTCGACAATACATATTTCAATCCTGTTCTTTGCAGATAGGAATTCTCAAAGGTAGCTCAATGAAGAAATGATTTACAAAAATCCTCTTTATTCAGTAAAAAGTGACAAAAGGTCACAGACAAGTAATAATAAATACCAACATGTCTCGTAATTGTAAAATATAAGAACTTAGGAAAGAAAATTCTAACGTGTTGAAAATGTGTTCAACATTTGATAAGGTATTGAACCAATTGATGTATTTTCGTTTTTTGTTTTTGCATCCAAACCGTAAAAATGTATTGAAATGAAAAAGAACTGTTTTCCATTTGTTTTTGCCACATTATGCACTTGAACAAAGTTGATTGTGTCATTTATATCTTTCAAAAATAAAGTGTATCACAAAATCTGGAGTCAAATGTAATCAACTCATACCTAGCACACATTTAACAGTTGTAAAAATATATCTGAGTGAAATCAATCTGCAAAACAAAAACAGCATTGAAAAAATAATGTTATTGTAATATGTGGTAAGACTTGCTTTTTTCATGTCAGGAGTGACTGCAAATCACTTCTGGTGTGAGAGAATTGGCTATCTGTAAAGACGTTGGCTATCTGTAAAGACGATGTTTTGATGTTTTACCATCCTTGTGGGAAGCTTCTCTCATGTCCCCGCATGGGGAACTGGAGCTGACAGAGGGAGTTCAACCCGATCTCCCCAGCTTCGAACCACTGACCTGTCAGTCACCAGTCCTGCTGGCACAAGGGTTTAACCCATTGTGCCACTGAGGGCTCCTGTAAGAATTGCTGGATGTAGTTTAAAACATTAGCAGATTGAAGTGAAGTATCCATTCACTCCTTGTATGCAAGAGAAAATCCTCTAAGCCTACTTTGGCGGAATGTGGATGGGAAGACAACTAACTTGGTTTGTTGGTTTGCTCATACTTTATATGAGAGTAGCTAGTGTGCTGGACCATGGAGAGAAGAGGAACTTCTAAGCCAGTGGATCTTAACTTGTGGGTTCCCATGTGTTTTGACCTACAAATCCCAGAAATCCCAGCCACTTTACAACTATTAGGATTTCTAGGAGTTGCAGACCAAAAAATCCGGGGACCCATAAGTTGAGAACCTCTATTCCAGAGGTTCTCAACCTGTGGGTCCCCAGATGTTTTGGCCTTCAAGTCCCAGAAATCCTAACAGCTGGTAAACTGGCTGGGATTTCTGGGAGTTGTAGGCCAAAACACCTGGGGACCCACAGGTTGAGAACCACTGCTCTATTCTAAGCAAATTGTGATCAGTGATGGGCGGGAGTTTTGATTTGTACAGTAGGCCTTCCAGTTTCATGTGGGTTAGGGTTCAGGAACTCCATCAAAATGGGAAAATCATGCATAAAATCATGCTGAAGGCTTTCATGGCTGGAATCACTGGGTTGCTGTGAGTTTTCTGGGCTGTATGGCCATGTTCCAGAAGCAATCTCTCCTGATGTTTCATAATAGATGCAGGCAAAACATAAGGAGAGAATGCTTCTGGATCATGGCCATACAGCCCAGAAATTCACAGCAACCCACTTATTTTTAACCTGAGAGAACTGCTCTGGGAATCTCTCAATCCTCCAGAACAGGAGTCCTCAAACTTTTTAAACAGAGGACCAGATCACAGTCCCTCAAATGGTTGAAGGGCCGGATTATAATTTGAAAAAAGCATGAATGAATTCCTATGCAGACTGCACATATCTCATTTATAGTGCAAAAAACACTTTAAAACAATACAATAATTAAAATGAAGCACAATTTTAACAAATATAAACTTATTAGTATTTCAGCGGGAAGTTTGGGCTGATGAGATAGGATTGTTGTTGTTGTGTGTTTTCAAGTCATTTCAGACTTAGGATGACCCTGAGCGAGGGCTGGGTAAATGACCTTGGAGGGCCGTATCCGGCCCCTGGGCCTTAGTTTGGGGACCCCTGCTCCAGAATAACTCATGTGATCAACTTTCAAATCCATCAGTTAAAAAAGTTAAACTCACACATGTGGACAATTGATAGGATTTTTCTTGGCAGCGTCATTTCCAACTCAGAACCGGGGTGGGGTGGAGGGTGAATGGCCAATCCTACTCAGTGTTTAAATTCATCTCTCCTCACATGGAATTTTTTTAAGACAGAAAAGATGGAGTCTGCAACATATTTATCAACAGTATTTTGCTATACCAGAGTTAAAAATAGGAAATGACTTCTGAGAAATAGATTCTGTGGAGTTGTGTACAGTGATGAAAAGGCCTAGATAAAGAAGAGAAAGCCTTTTTATCTTAACATTCTGCCTGATGACTCCATTTAGGCTATCTCATCTCACTTGGACTCTATATCATGTTTGACATGTTTATATTGTACATTAAGCTTTTGTATTGTTTGTAAGCCTTTTTAATTGTAAGACAGTTTGGATATAAAGTTTGTATCAATAAATCTGAGAACAAAACTTCAGTGAAAAAATTGTGTTCAATAAATGGGGAGAATGAAAAATGATGATGGGGTTGTTTTGCTCTTTTGAAAAGACATTCACACAGGACAGAGAGGTTTTTTTTTAATAGAGTATAATCTTCCCTGCCATGCTGCTCCATGAAATGGAAAAATTAGGTACTGTATCAAAGATTTTGGTATAAATAATGTGGGTCAGGGTGGGGAGCCAGCTAGGGCTAAAAAAATCTGATTCATCATTATGAGCTAGTAATTATCAGCTGGTTGATCTATGTTCTCTTTTTTTTAAATGCCATTCCTTGAATGAAAAATAAAACATTTTCATCCCCCAAACTATGATAAAGTCTTTGCCTCTCAAGCTCATGAGGCGATGCATGATAATAATTCAGAAAACATTTCAGAAAACGAAATATATGTCTGAAAAAGACTTAGTACAGAAAATATTGAGTGCAGTACTAAAATTAAAAAGTAGCAAATTATATTAGAAGCCTGCTGACTATCAAGAGCAGCCATGGGCAAACTTCAACCCTCCAGTTGTTTTGGACTTCAACTCCCACAATTCCTACCAGCAGTTAGGAATTTTGGGAGTTGAAGTCCAAAACACCTGGAGGGCTGACGTTTGCCCATGCCTGATATTGAGAAAAAGAAGAAATAATCTAACCTCTGCTTAATGTATTTTCGAAGGCTTTCATGGCTGGAATCACTGGGTTGCTGTAAGTTTTTTGGGCTATATGGCCAAGCATTCTCTCCTGATGTTTCACTTGCATCTATAGCAGGCATCCTCAGAAGTTGTGAGCTCTGACCTCACAACCTCTGAGGATGCCTGCCACAAATGCAGGCGAAATGTCAGAAGAGAATGCTTCTGGAACATGGCCATACAGCCCAAAAAACCTTACAGCAACCCAGTGATTCTTATAATAATCCAGTAATCTCTGTTTCCTTGGGAGAGTATCACACATTCATAATGTTGCTGTCACAACAAGCAAACAAATAAATACAACATGTATAGTCATCAGTCTAGCCTCTTTAGTTGTAAAAGAGTAACCCTTTCACATGCTCAGTTGTACTGTAGCACTCAGTATTCATAGATTCCGCATCCATAGATTCCGCCATTCACAGCTTAAAAATATTTTTTAATCACAGAAATCAAACCTTGATTTCCCTTGAGGGACATCATTTTGAGGAACATCATTTTACTATGCCATTGAGCATTCACAGATTTCGGTGTTGACAGGGAATCCTGGAACGAAATCCCAGGAGATACCAAGAGACCACTGGATTACCATGATTCTCCCACCTAATTGCCATTACTGTTCCATAGGAATTTCTGAGATTTGTAGTTTTTGGGGAGCACTGTTTGTTTGTTTGTTTACTTCATTTATATCCCACCTTTCTCACCCCGCAGGGAACTCAAGGCGGCTTGCAAAAATTACATGCTGTATCATAAAACAACAATAAAACAAACTATATTATAAAACAGTTAAAACATATAAACAATTAACATACATAAAAGCAACAACACAAATTAAAAACATATCCGATTAAAACATAACAAAGTGCTGAGTCTTGGTTTCCATACTTATTGATTTTCCATACTTATTGATTTTTTGGGTGAAAATTCTGAATATCCTTCCCTAAATGGCAAACCCAATGATTCATAGGATGTTTCCATAGCAGAGCAGTAGAACCACAGTGCTATAACTATAAAAATGCACCCTAAGATTGCATTAACTTCTACTCTCTGGAGTATCAAATGTTATTAAAGTTGCAAAGGTTCCCAGTTTTCCCTTGTAGCCATTCTCACTACCTTCACCTTCCTTATCTAGCCTAACAACCCTTACGTTTCCTGAGCTTTGCAGATACTGCCTAGGTCCCAGTTACTTTAGAACACAACTTCCCAAATGTTTGTGTGTCGGCTACAATGTATAGGTGTGTCACACAAACATAATAAGAACCTTCTGAGTCTATGCAAAGTAAGCAATATATCATACATTTTTAAAAAATATAAATGAAAGATTTCCATGAGATAATTTGTGCTTCCATACATTTCATTATTACGTTTCTTGTATGTCTCCGTATCTCTTATATAAAGGTTTGATTTAACTTTTGGTTTGCCAATAACACTGAATTACTGTGTTGCTAAATGATGCATGTCTAAAACATTTGTCATGAACATGAAATGTTTGGAAAGCTCTGCTTTAGAATGTAGTCTTTCACCATACAGTCATCTACTGACATACAAAGATGACCAGAGAAGACTTATCTCTGAAACTTGGGAACCATTCATATACACAATTAGACGATTATGAATTCACTTTGAATGCCATAGCCCATTCTATAGGATCCCAGGGTTTGTATTTTGTTAAGGCACTGGAGCTCTCTGGCTGAACATTTTAAATACTCCTCCCTATACTGCACATCCCAAGATGCAATAGGAGGGAACCATGACAGTTAAAGTGGAGCCGTTGTTTTGTAAAGTGTCCATTGTGAAAGAGCCTGCTTTGTGTGAGCACAACAGAACATAATTCAAACTTGGTTCTCCACAATAAATTAATCTAAAAGAAATAGTAAAAATCAGAACAGTGTATAGAGCATTAAGACTTCTTTCAGTGTCTCTTAAATGAAAAAATAATAGGAATATTTCATTGTTGGGTTGATCCATTTCATGGATTCAGTGGCATCTGCAGTGAACTAATCCATTGACATGATTACATGTTAAATATATACTGAAACTTATTCTGATTCAATTGTTGAACTGCCTCCTAAATACTAAATAAATTGTACTTTATTTATTTATTTACTGCGCTTATATACCGCAATTATCAGCCCCCAAGGGTGACTCATTGCGGTGTACAACATGACAAAAAACAAGTGCAATCTACAGAGCATAGTGCAAAACAGTGTACAATTCATCATAATAATAAAAACATCTTAACAAATTTATTACTACATTCCGAATCGTCTCATCGTCAAGCCACAATCCGATCTCATTTCCGGTGTTCCATTCCTATGGTCAATTGCCAGTCATTGCACTATTGATCAAATGCCTTCTTAAATAGCCAGGTCTTTAGCTTCCTGCGGAATATTAGCAGGGAGGGGGCTAGCCTGATGTCCACGGGAAGGGTGTTCCACAGCCGAGGAGCCACCACCGAGAAGGCCCTATCTCTCGTCCCCACCAGCCGTGCTTGTGAGGCAGGTGGAATCGAGAGCAGGGCCTCCCCGGAAGATCTCAAAGTCCTCGAGGGCTCATAGGCCGAGAGGCGGTCAGTTAGGTATTTTGGGCCGGAACCGTTTAGGGCTTTATAGGCCAATGCCAGCACCTTGAATTGAGCCCGGTAGCAGATCGGCAGCCAGTGGAGCTGGTACAGCAGGGGGGTTGTATGCTCCCTACGTCCCGCTCCTGTTAGTGTCATGGCTGCCGCACGTTGGACCAGTTGGAGCTTCCGGGCCATCTTCAAAGGCAACCCTACGTAGAGAGCGTTGCAGTAGTCTAAGCGGGATGTAACCAGAGCGTGGACTACCGTGGCCAAGTCAGACTTCCCAAGATACGGGCGCAGCTGGCGCACGAGCCTAAGCTTTGAACCGTACAATTGCAAAACTAGGTTGATTCTTCTCACTTGACATTTTTGTATCTAGATTATAGATTCTAAAATATATTGTATTAATGTTATTGGGGCACATTTTGCAATATGCATTATTGGGAGTCAGAGAAGGTTCAGGTTGTAGCTGATATGTTTGTGTGTGTGTGTGTACACTGAGTATACATACATGTAGAATTTCCAGAAGTAGCTCATTAATTTTGCCCTGTTATAAATGGACACAAAGTCAAAATATTATTTTTGGGTGCCATGCATTTCATGTAACAGCCAAAAATGTACATTGTCCAAACAAAACTAGTTTTGTTCTGAAAATAATTGGGTAAGAAAGGAGGCAACATCACAAACCACCAGTTATTTTTAACATTTTTAATCTCATGGTACAGTGGATTAAACCGCTGAGCTGCTGAACCTGCAGACTAAAAGGTCAGGAGTTCGAATCCGGGGAGCGTGGTGAGTTCCAGCTCTTAGCCCAGGTTTCTGCCAACCTAGCAATTCAAAATCATGCAAATGTGAGTAGATCAATAGGTACTGCTTCGGTGGGAAGGTAATGGTGCTCCATGCAGTCATGCCGGCCACATGACCTTGGAGGTGTCTATGGACAACACCAGCTCATTGGCTTAGAAATGGAGATGAGTACCACCCCTAGAGTCAAACACAACTAGACTTAATATCAATGGAAACCTTTACCTTTACTTATGACATAAGAGCCAGTGTAGTGCTCAAGGTTGAGAGTTGACTACAAATCTGGAGATTAGGGGTTGAATGCTTGCTTGGCCATGGAAATCCACTAAGTGTCCTTGGGCAAGTAATTCACTCTTTGAGGAAGACAAAGGCAAAACCTCTCTGAAAAGTGCCAACAAAACCCCATTATATGTTTTTCTTGGGGGTGCCATAAAATGGAAACAACTTGAAGGCATGCAGCAATGATGACACAATAGAATCAAGGCTTTCCCAAAACTGTGGCCCACAGAGTACTATGTTAACTAAGGATTATGGGAATTGTAGCATGGAATATATGGTAATGTGTTAGGAAAGGCTGGCAAACCTTGCTCATTATCTTGCTTTTGTATATGTGTGTATGTGTAAATGCACAGTATAGCCCCCATAACTGCATAGGGCATCTTTCCTAACTGTGTGGAAAGGCAAAACCAGGGATAATAGCTAACTCTATTGAAACAAAGGATCTCTGGTCCAAGAATACCATGGAGTCACACTGTAGAATCTAAAAATGTCCAGAGAGGAGGTATTTTTTGGACATGAACACATGAAACTGCAGGCACCACTCCCATGGATATATATGGTGGTCGTATTGTAATACATAAAATTGTTTTAGTTGCTGCTCTTAAAGTACATAATTTCAAAGTGTAGAATGAAATGATGAGATTCTCTTTAGGAAATATTGGGTTGTAAACACATAAGAATTAATGATATTGAGTAGTTCTGAAGCAAGTAACACATCCTATTTGATTCTAATGAGAGAAGGATTAAGTGAATAAATTTTCGTTATCCATGCAGACATAAAGTGTACTTCCCTATTACAATAATGAAAGTGAAGGTTGTTTTTTAAACTCAGTTTATACTCAGTCTTTAAACTAAAATAAGCAGCTTAATGTCAATTGAGAAGTAGCCTTTGGGCTGTGAAGTGAAGGAGCTGGTTACATAAATGAAAGGCGTCACATGCAGTAAGAGTATCTCTATAGGTCGGACAGCTACAGCTGCCAGAATCAAAGCAAGACATATTTAGTTTTAAAAGCGGGTTGTCTTTCCTCTTACCCAGACTATATGATCTGTCATTGTGAATAATACAAAGGAAATTGTAAGGAAGCAAATGGTTTATATGTATAAAAATTACTTCTAGGATTTCAACCCTTGTCTTTGGAAAGAAACTGTAGTGCACATAAACACTCTTTGCAAGATACACAGTTGGGCTTATGATATGGTTCATGATATAATTTAACATAATAAAGAATGCATTATTTCCTAGCCTTGACTCCTAAATATAATATCCAAATTTCTATAGACTACATATAACCAATGTTCTGAATATGGAAATTAATTATTTAATACTATGTATATAGTATATAGTTGTGGCTGCCTATGGAGTCATACATTTGTTCTGAAACCCATACATAGCTATATAATGCTCCACTGTAATTAGAATAATTATTCTTATGGAAGTCATATAATTATGAGATTTGATTCAGGCATACTATTTAGTCATCTTAATAGAAACACAAAGCAAAAATGCCTGATCTTTGTGGTGGCAAAAAAAATACTCTGTGAAAACTTTTCTTTTTCTTTATAAGACCATGCGATTACAGAGCTTCCATTTTTTTAAAAAAATTAGCCGGATCTCTTAATTATCAGTGGACTTTATTGCATAAGGCTGGCAACTGGTATTGTAGTTGGAAGGTCTCCTTGGCTGATGATCCTCTCAATGCTCTGCTTCCTCCCCATGGTTATCCCATCCCTTCCTATAAATCAGTGGTTCCCAACCTGTGGACCACGAGACCTAAAATAAGGTCCGTGGTTCTAGATTATTAAATATAGTTTTCTGTGAGCGGGCAGATGGCGATTACTGGATGGCCATTAGATGGGGTCTATCTAATGCAATTTCCTGAATCAGCACCCCAGATAACCAAACTGAACCTAAAGTTGACCAAAAACTGATTTGTAACCCTTTTGGTACTAATATTGGAGAGTGGTCAATGTTGTCCCTGTTCAAGTGGTCCCTGGTCAAAAAAAAGGTTGGGAACCACTGCTATAGATGGAGATTTTTGTTGTTGTTGTGTCAGGAGTGACTTGAGAAACTGAAAGTCACTTCTGGTATGAGAGAATTGGCTGTCTGCAAGGACATTGCCCAGGGGACACCTGGGAAATGTCCTTTCATGAAGGGCCACTACCTCGGCTTTAATACACACCCGGGTGTTTTTGATGTTACCATCCTTGTGGGAGTCTTCTGTCATGGCCCCACATGAGGAGCTGGAGCTGACAGAGAGAGCTCATTCACTCTCTCCCTGGATTCGAACCTGCGACCTGTCGGTCTTCAGTTCTGCCGGCACAGGGATTTAACCCACTGCAACACCGGGGGCTCCTATAGATGGATAAAACCTATCAATAGCTCCCAATCTCATGTTCCCAACACCTGCTTTGGTTCAATGGGTCTTTTTTTATTTCTGTGTTGGCGTGCCATGCCATCACGGATATAATAATTTTTCAATTTATATTATATTATACTGTATAGTTATATTTGTCTTTTTTCCCAAATAGAACTGAACCAAAATGAGAAAGGGGGCATGAGCTATTTTTCAAAATATCACTTCTCCACCCATTTTTAACACACCTTTACTATAACATTTCAAGCTACTCTCTGGTTAACATAATAATACAAATGTCTTCATCTTTTTTTTTTTTTACTGAAAATGTGTAAAATGTATTCTTAGCTGAGGATGAAAGATATTTTGACCTCAGTAGTTCATTAATGTGTATTATCTGCTATTATTGGCATTTCAGTGAGCTTCCGATGTGTTCTCCCTCTGCTGCTGTCATAACAAGACAGCTCCATACAATCGCTCTGACCCTTTAAGCTTCAGTACATTTCATTCTTTGAAGGACAACTTCTTGCAAGTGTATTAAAATGGCCTCATTATTTTCAGTTTTGTACAGCAAATAGTGCTACATGGAATGGCTGTTAATAATAGTCATCATAGGCGATCACTTGTGGGTATGTTCATAATTCTAAAGTTCATAAGATAAAACACATGTAGTTCACGGCAGCCTCTCCAGCACCCCAAAATTTGCTTCCCAATTCACAGCTGGGGCATGGGGGCCTTTTGCCATCCACACTTCAAAGAGACCAGCCATTTGGAAAATAGTTCAATCAGAACTATTTTCGGGGGTGTGGCTGCCTCAGTTTGAGCTCATTGGCCCTCCTGCCCATTAACAGTATAATATATTGGTCACCCATTGCAGGGTCACCCTGCAAATATTGAAGTTTACTATATCTGGGGATCCAAGTATTTCGCCCAGCCTAGCTGAAGGGGAGGTATGGAGTGCCACTACCTCGGCTTTAATCCACAACCGGTTCAGGTCCCTTTAGTTACATGTTGCAAGTCACATAAAGTTAATCCAGGTAACATTTAAATGAAAGTTGCCCATATTTCAATCCACACTGTTGTCTGGTATCTTATTTCTGTAGTGGGATGGCAAACGGGTTTACTGAATGTAGTGAGTTATGGTGTAAGCGAGGAAATTCCTGAAATTCCATTTGCAAAAACTATCTTGTCCTAATTCTTGAAGATCATACATTCCATTATTGATGTATGCCTTCAAGTTGTTTCCACATTTTGGCAATCTTAAGGCAATTTTATCACAAGGCTTTCTTGGCAAAATTGGTTTAGGCCAGTAGTTCTCAACCTTTGGGTCCCCAGATGTTTTGGCGTTCAACTTCCAGAAATCCTACCAGCTGGTAAACAGCCTGGGGTTTTTGGGAATTGTAGGCCAAAACACCTAGGGACCCACAGATTGGGAACCACTGGTTTAGGTTATCAGCTTTTAGATTATCTGCTTTGAACTGGATTATATGAGTCTCCACTGCCAGATAATCTGGGATAAGCAGATAATCTGGGATCAGATTCTGGGATATAGGGGCAGTGTGAAAGGGGCCTTAGAGAAGGTTTTCTTTTGCCCTTCTCGAACTGTATAAAGCAGTGTTTCTCAAACTCTTCTCCAGGTGTTTTGGACTTCACCTCCCAGAAATCCCAGCCATCATACCAGCTGTTAGGAATTGTTGGAGCTGAAGTCCAAAACATGTGGAGGAGCACAGTTTGAGAAACTCTGTTATAAAGAGTCAAAGTTCAGTTCTTGAAGTGCTATATCATATTGGTTCTCTCTTCCTCCTTCCTTTTATTTCTTCCTTTTATTTCTTTCTTTTTGTATATTTTGAGGGGACTAGAAGGAAAAAGGGAAGGGCAGAAGTCCAGTTTTGCAACCCAATTGTGTGGTCCAAACCTAGATCTCTTTGTGAACAATTTTAAAGAAATGTGCATAAAATAATAGTTTGCAACCCTGATCTTTTTTGTCCTCCTGATTCACAATGTTCAGCTTTTCAGTCCATCTCTATCTGCAGGTAATGCATGGCTCCTTCAAACTGGTCGTTTATTTGTTTCAACTTTCCTTAAGGTTTTGCCTGATGTTTATTAGTTAATTGTTATGTCACACACAAACTCTGAATAACAAGCAGGACCTAAGTATAAATCAAGTTTTATTTTCACATGGAAATTTTGCATCCATGATACGTCTTGTCATAGAACAGGAAGAAAAATGCAAAATAAAAGAATTTCTGTTTTGAGAAAAAGTATTACTTTGCATTTTCAAAAGTATTTCTGAAAAATACATATTTTCCTTACAAAATGCCATCGTTACCTGTATGCATAAATCAATTTGGTTGTTTTCCTAGTATATTTTCAACAGAAAACATCAATTTGGTTGGTTTCCTAGTATATTTTCAACAGAAATAACTCCTCCCCTCCCCAACTGGGTGTAGATATGTACATACTATCTATCTATCGATCTATCTATCCATCTAACTATCAATATCTTGCAATTCAATTTCAAATTATGATTTCTTGTCCCCAGGAGATATTACTAAAGGCATGGTGTTTGTATCATGAAGGGAAAGGTTCTAATGGCAAAATTAATCACAGAATAGTTTTAAATGAATAATTTACAAAATATTTAGTAATTATTGTTAATCATAGGGATGAGGTAGGAGCCCCCAGTGGCACATTGGTTTAAACCCTTGTGCCGGCAGGACAGAAGACGAACAGGTCACAGGTTCAAATCTGGGGAGAGCGTGGATGAGCTCCCTTGGTCAGCTCCAGCTCCCCATGTGGGGACATGAGAGAAGCCTCCCACAAGGATGGTAAAACATCAAAACTTCCAGACGTCCCCTGGGCAACATCCTTGTAGACAGCCAGTTCTCTCACACCAGAAGTGACTTGCAGTTTCTCAAGTCGCTCCTAAGCACACACACACACACACACACACAAAATAGGGATGAGGTAGCAGGGGTCTAAAAACTATAAAAAAATGAAAACAATTATAGACAGATAATATGACCAATGATAATTTCTAAGCATACATTTCAAAAATAGGTTTCACAGTAATCCTTTTAATGTTTAATGAATATAACCTTAGCATTTTTGATTTAAAGATAATATGAATGCCCTATGGAAGATTGCATTATTTGAGAATATATTTAGCTGACTGCTAAGCCTTTAATCCTCACATTTTAAAGTCTAATAAAAGAGGCGCGCACATATAAAAAGCAATTTTAAGTCAGAAAGGAATGTCCAAAGAAGATTTAGAAGAAATGGTTAGGTAAATCAATCAACAATAAGTCAATTTGGAAAGCATAGGATTAAAAGGAACATCAATATAGCTTGTGTAAAGCAATAATCCAAGGGCATTTGATGAAAGTTACTAGTTTTATTCCAGTGTTTTTTCATACATCCTACGATAGACCTGTAGTGGAGTCCAGTTTACTCAGCAGGTTTAAGCTAACTACCACAACTTGGCTGCAAAGATTGGTGGTTGACAGAAAGAGGCATATATTCTTCCCTTTAAATTGTCTTCAAATTTAAGGTGTATCTGTTCTAGCCATTCTGAAATAAAAAAGCAGACATGAGAGATTATCTATTTCTAAGCAACAGGAATGATATAGTATCATGAAACCCTTCTCATGATGTGAGGGGAGCTGGGGCAAAACATGGATGCCCTAGTGTTTTGCTCCCATGCTATCTTAACTACTTGGGGGGTGAACTGGCTGTGCAGGGAACAGATAAGAGACTATTCAGTTGAATCAATTCATTAACTGAGAAGAATTTTAGACTTTCTCTCCTCCTTAGTCTCACTACAAAGTCTTTATGAGGAGGCAAAGTCTTTGAGAGATAGACACAGTTCTGACCAAACTGAGGCTCTTGAATCTTTATTTCTTCTTATTGTCTCCTTCTTGTATGGTGTTCAATTGTCTCTAAGATGCTTGCAAAAATTAACTCCAACTGGACTTGAATTCAGCTCCGACTGTATTCAGGGAATTGGCCTGGACATTTTGGAGTTGTAAGTACTGGGATTTATAGTTCACCTGAAATCAATGAGCACTCTGAACGCCACCAAAGATAGAAATGGACCAAACTTGGCACACAGAGCCCCCATGACCAGCAAAAAAATACTGGAGGTCTTTGGGGAAAATTCACCTTGATTTGGGGGAGTTGTAGTTCACGTACTTCCAGAGAGCACTGTGAACCCAAACATTGATGAATCTGAACCAAACTTGGCACACATACCTAATATGCCAAAATTTGATTACTGGAGGGGTTTGGGGGGGATCTGACCTTCCTTTCTGGGAGTTGTAGTTCACCCACAACCAGAGAAACTGTGACCTCCACTGATGATGGACATGAACCAAACTTGGCACACAGAACCCCCATAACTAA
Source organism: Anolis sagrei (assembly GCF_037176765.1). NCBI lineage: Eukaryota > Metazoa > Chordata > Lepidosauria > Squamata > Anolidae > Anolis > Anolis sagrei. The sequence goes on from NC_090023.1 coordinate 188,469,820, forward strand.
CTCAACCTACTGGAGGGGCTTGAAGGGACTCACCATTGTAGGAGTTGTAGTTTACCCTACAGCCAGAGAGCACTCTGAACCCCACCGATGATGCGTCTAGAGCAAACTTGCCCAACATAACAAGACTTTAAGTACTGATGGAGTTTCTCAGGGTTAACCTGACATGATATGAGTTGTAATTCACCCACAACCTTATGCATTTTGTACAATAAAAAACTGACTTTTTCAAATAACCCGGGCAATGCCAGGTAGCCAAGCTAGTACTTTAATAAGTTAAAAAATAATTCAGATAATAAGAAATTGGGAAGATTGAAATAATTACTAATTGCAATAGTTATCATAAGGAGAAAACTTTATGAGTGTGAATTTTTATTTAAAATATTTGATAATTTTACTGGAAATACAAAGTGTTATATACTAAAATAGCCCATTGTGTATTGTGATCAGTAAGAAGATATTGACCATTACAGGGATAGAGCAATTCTTAGATATGAAGACTAACAAGATTAAAATAGGTACAGGTTGTGAGCTTTACTTATCTGAAAAGCCTGGAACCAGAGATGTTTGCGATTTCCCATTTTTTTAAATTTTGGAATGCCTGTATTTGCATATATGTATATAATAAGATTTCTTGAGAAACTGATCCTAAGTTTAAAAGCAAAATTCATGTTTCATATAAAATTGCCTGAAGGCAATTGTATGCAATATCTTTAATAATTTTGGGCATGAAAAAAATGTATATATTGAACCATAGAAAGTGAAGTTTTCAGTATCTCAGCCACCCATGAGGACAATTTTGGTCTTTTTGGAGTATTTCGTATTTTGAAATTCCATATAGCAGTGACAAAATCTGCTTCCTACAAGGTTAACATTGACAATCTCCATGCCATTCTCTAGCACCATTTTGATCAAGAGATTAATTAACAATTGCTCAATTAATTAAACCATTTTGGTTATTAGTGTTTGTGGTTGTGAACTACCTTTCCAGCATCTAATTGTAAGTAGTATCCAATTAATTTTCAGACTTAACCTTCCAGCCTCTAGAAAGGTAGTGTGAGGTTCTAATGCAGGAATGGGCAATTTTATTTTGCCTTGGGGCCACATTGTGAGCCTTGCCAAGAGGACCGGGCCAAGAGGGAGGGCAGTCAGGTACGCGCTGGGTGGGATGGGCCTAGGAGGGAGAGAGCATGGAGGGACCAGGAGGATGCGGGCCAGGGCCTGGGTCATCCTCAGGTTGTCATCCTGGCGTAAGGATGGAGCTGCTCACCCCATCCTTATGCCAGGAAGAAAACTAGACATGCAGCGACTGTACCGATCCTCCTTCTCCAATCTTTGTACTGTCCTCTCGTGATTATGTCCGGAGGATGGTGAGCCAGGCACTCTGGAAGGCTCTCAGCCGCTATGTGCCTTCCTTGAGCTGTCCTCTCAGCATAAAGGCAAGGCCGCTCACGCCGTCTTTATGCCGGGTGAAGGGCAAGACATGCGGCGGCTGAGAGTACTCCAGAGGGCTCTCAACTGCTGCATGCCTTTCTCCCCTGTCCTTTATGCATAAGAATGTGGCAGGCCACCATGTCCTTATGTTGAGAGGACAGAGAAAACGAGAAGGGCCTGAGGTAAGTGCCCAAGGGCCACATCCCTTAGTTTGCCAATGCCTGTTCTAATGATTAAGCCGGAGAATAGAAGTTATGGGATATAAACTGAATAAATGAATTGTGTGATCTAAGAGGTCCAGCTCAGGAGCCTTTAGGCTATTACAAAGATTACCTGGATGCAATCTTGAGAAGGGCAGTCTACTATCACTTAGGAATATTGCAAAGGTTTCAGGGGTAATATCACTTAAGGATATTTCAAGGATTTTCTTTCAAACCGTGTGCTGCCTTATCACTACTTTTTCAAAATATTGAAAGGTGCCATGACATATTTCCTAGGATTAGCTGAAATGTCAGAGTAACTAGCAGATTTGGGGTTCCAAAAACCTTTTCCACAAGTGAGGTGTTGAGTTAAATAACCAGTAGGTAAATGGGAGGTGGAAACTAAGCATCATGATATCTACCCCAGATTTTGTTGCTTATAAGCTATCTTAAAATCAGATGCAGGAGTTTTTATGTAAATGTCCAGTGTAAACATGTGCAGTTAGAATAATAGAATGATAGAGTTGGAAGAGACCTCATGGGCCATCCAGTCCAACCCCCTGCCAAGAAGCAGGAATATTGCATTCCTTGCATTTGGGCTCAGTTTTTCTAAAGTATTTTGTATTGACTCTCCGTTCCCAGGCAGGCATCTATAAAGCCCTATATGGAACAAATCCAGTTTATTTAAAGAACCACATTTTCCTTATGACCCGCATGTGCTTTGAGATTTGCTGGAGATTTGCATCCTCTCTGCTTTCTCTTTGCAGACAAGTGAAGACTTTTCTATTTAGATGGGAATTTGGTGATTGACTATATAAGGTCTGACCTACCAAATAATGTGCCGGATCTTGCCAGTTGTTATGCTAGTGTAGGTGGATGTGCTTTTATTATAAATATTTTACTCTGATTTTATTTTTATTGTTTATATCTTGTGGATTTGTAATGATATGTTTTTTTAATGTGTTATAATTTTCTTTAAGCCCTAAACTCAAAAAAGGGGGAGATAGAAATTATTGCTGCTGCTGTTGAATTGCAACAATCATTAATTTAGAATTAATTTAGAACCTTCTGGGTTATATTGCCTGAATGGTAGTAGGTAGAAAAGAGCAACAAAGGACAAAATGGCAGTAGTTTAAGCTGTTTGGATCTCTCTCAGGCTTTAAGAAGTCTATGAGCATCTCTTGGGAGGCAGAAAGCAGAAGTGAAGAGAAACAGGAACATTACATTGACAAGGGATTTTGAATTCCAATTGTATACTACATAGAAGTCAAATGAATGAGCACTTGGAAGACGTGCAATATCTATGCATGCAGCACAGATGAGCTCACTGTTACTTTCATTTTGCCTAATTTACAGCCTGAAGAAATGATTCAGCCAATTTAAAGCCCATTCACTGTTTTGTTGTGATGTCTTAATGGACCTTAATTAAGGTATCATATTACTGTACCTTTTGGGTTATTTTTCTTTTCAAAAGGGCATTTTTTGTTTCTTCTTGAGAGTATTTCTGCAACACAAACAGTTGTTTATATTGTGTCTGCTGATGAGCTGATTGTGGCAAAGTAGTAGTTGTAGCACTCTTGTATTCGTTTGATGATTGCTCCTGATTATTTGTGTACTTAGCTGCCAGGTTCATATTTCTGATTACATGCTTGTTGCATATGAACAAGTAGCTGGGTGAAGACTAATGAAATGGCTTACAGCATGTTCTTCAGTACTGTGAACAGTATGTCTAACACAACTAGACAAACAGATAAATTTCTTTATCATATCAGACAGGTTGTGAGTAGCTCTTCTGTACTCTACTAGAGCCATAGACTGTTGCTGAGACATAATCACAGAATATGTTGTAACCTGATGATTCCCAAGTAATAGAATCCAAGGCGGGACACTTACAAAATGATGATGATGATGATGATGATGATGATGATGATGATGATGATTCTGGCAGCCCAAGAACAAGGCATTAGAACCAATGGCATCAAAGCCAGAATTGAAAAGTCGATGGCAGATCCCAAATGCAAGGAAGCAGATGAAACAATAGATCACATCCTCAGCTGCTGCAAGAAGATCGCACAGACAGACTACAAACAGAGGCATAACACCATTGCTCAGATGATTCATTGGAACTTGTACCACAAATAACATCTGCTTGCGACAAAGAACTGATAGGATCACAAGCCGGAAAAAGTTACAGAGAATGAACACGTCAAACTACTCTGGGGCTTCCGAATTCAGACATACAGAGTTTTGGAGCACAATACTCCTGACTTCACAATCGTGTTAAAAAACAAAGTATGGATTGTTGATGTTGTAATCCCAGGTGACAGCAGGATTGAAGAGAAATAACTGGAAAAGCTGGCATGATATGAGGATTTAAAGATCGAACTGCAAAGACAAGCCAGTCAAGGTGGTTTCAGTGATGATCGGCACACTGAGTGCAGTGCCTAAAGACTTTGGCCTGCACTTAAACACAATTGGTGCTGACAAAATTATCATCTGCCAGCTGCAGAAGGCCACCTTACTGAGATCTGCATGCATTATTTGTCAATACATCACACTTGGGAAGTATCCAACGTGTGATCCAATACAAGAGCCAGCAGAGTGCCTGCTGTGAACTCATCTTGTTGTGTTTCTAATAATAATAATAATAATAATAATAATAATCCTTTATTTGTATACCACTTTATTTCCCCAAGGGGACTCAGGGTGGTTTCCAGCATGGTAAGCATTGCACTTACCGACATAAAAACATATAAAAAACATTATAATTATATAAACATAGTACTATATAACAATCACACATATTAAATTAAATTAAATCCAATCCTCATTACATTAGTCAGCTCAGCTTCCAATGGCTAACATTCTAAAGTTGGCCTCAACAGCTATGAGGGTTGGCCAGTAAAAGAAGAGAGGTAGCAGAAACCCCACTAGACAGAATAACTTTAGTGAGAAATTAATTAGGTCTTGGGTTGACAACATTCATAAAATTAAATATATGAGGATAAAAAACCCAAAGGAAAATAATCTCTAAGTGGTATCGAACCTCCCTTCAATTAGCACACATAATGGGAAATATTAAAAGATGTGGGCTTGGATTGTTGGGACAAATACCAGTGTTAATTGGTAAGAGCTGTTCAGCAATATGCTGCCTTGGATCATGGTGGAGTTTAAGCCTTTTCTGGAGGTTTTTAAAGCAGAGGCTGGATGGCCATTTGACAGGTCTGCTTTAATTGTGCTTTCCTGCATGGCTGGGGTTCGGCAGGATGGCCTTCATGTTCTGTTGCAAGTCAATGATTCTATTATTTTTGTAAGATTTTTTAGTGTTGGCCATTATGCAATGTATGACCATGTGAATCTCCTCCTTTAGAAGATGCATTGATATTAGCAAAGTAATGATTCTCAAAACAAGTGTGGAAAACAGCCAAAGATGCAGTGAAGTGGAATTCTTTATGTCCTTGACAAGGCATGGTCCATATGGGACTTCTGATAGATATGATCTATACAATCATATTTTACCCCACAGGTAGGATTGATAAAGTGGCAAACTGGGAGAAACTGGGATTTATGTTCCTGGTTGGGAATCTTAATTTAAGCAAAAGTGTTGGTTTGTCCTCCCCCAATGCCTCCTCTCTTATGCCCCACATATAGAGAATATGCTCTGCGTCCAGTCTGACAGAGGTGGAATGTAGCAAACTGATAGCACCAGCTTGAGCTGGAATTGGGAGCTGGCGCAGCAAGGCCACATAATGGCAAATATTCTGTCAAGGGGGCCTATAGCAATAAAATGCAATAGAAGCATTGGGCAATTCTTTATTTTCAGTACTGACATGTGATTAAAACACCAAATTTCAAATTTTTTGTTCCTTCTGTTTCTGATATTGCTTGTTTTAAAGGTACCTTACTGATGTAAGCATGTTGCTTTCCACTGTCAACATTAACTTCTTTCCTGCCTTTTTTCTCTCCAGAAATACGGTAGTCAATTTGTATTGCTGGCATCTATGACATGTGCTTTTGTCTGACCTGGCTGCCTCTCATCCACTTGTCACCTTTCCTACAGCTTCTAGATTAAAGAGTCTCCAACCAATTTATTGCTTTTCTTGGCAAAAAAGCCTGAGTGCATGTTAGGTGAAGTGGATTACAATAGAAACTGTGCCTCTCTTGGTATGTCAGGTACCAGAAAGAAAATTAAATGCCACCCAATGGAACACCAAAGAGTTAGTAGTTTTCAAGCATGCTCACCTGAGGGATAAAATAAGAGGGATTTTTATGGGACAGTTTCTGTATTACCAAAAACTGTTTTATTAGAGTGCATAATTAATCTCAATGTGAAGTAGTGGCGGCCCCCCGACTCTGGAATGCCCTTCCAAAAGATCTCCGACAGGCCCCTACACTAGCAGTTTTCAGAAGGAACTTGAAAACTTGGCTGTTCCGTTGTGCCTTCTCGGATTAGGAATCCCCATCCCAAGTCCTAGTAGCACTTTAGCACAATTAACATCGCTGCACACCGCACTTTTAATTCCTACGCCCCTCCTGCCATTTCAGCACTTTTAACCCTGTACCCCTTTACGCCGGCCGAACCAGTTTTAATATGTCTTGATGTATTGTCATTGCTGTTTTGCTTAATTGTTGATTTGCTTTGTTATTGCTATGTTATGTTTTCTATTGTATTGTGTTTTGTGGCTTCGGCCTGTGTAAGCCGCATCGAGTCCTTCGGGAGATGCTCGCGGGGTACAAATAAAGTTAATAATAATAATAATAATAGTTCTTTTCCTGTACTTGTTATAGCAACAGGTTTATGCATGAACATAGGTTCTTTTTTAGTGGGTATTATTTTTCAATTGTAGAATAGCATTTTCTGAACACATAAACATCAATAATCGATTATTTTTGTCACAATCGACTTGTTGCAGTTGTAAACAGTTTGCATATAGGTTTTGTACCATAATAACATAAGTTTTCCATATAAAAGGTTTGGGACCTGCCTACCTGCATGACCACATCTCCATTTATGAACCCACGCTTTCCCTTCGTTCATCTGGAGAGGCCCTGCTCACGATCTCACCTGCGTCGCAGGCGCGTTTGGTGGGGACGAGGGACAGGGGCTTTCTCTGTGGTTGCCCCCCGACTTTGGAACACCCTCCCCAAAGATATTAGACTAGCACCCTCGTTGGCAGTCTTTAGGAGGAGCTTGAAGACCTGGCTATTCTGATGTGCCTTTCCAGAATAAGAAAACCCAGCACTATGTCCCAGAAGCACTTTATTAGAGTTAAATGACTCTCTGCACACTGCACTTGCCCAGAAATCCAACATACCATCTGTCACACCCAGCACTTATTAACCTGTACCCTTCATTGGCCCGGCCTTGGTTTTATTGCGTAATGGTGTAGTGTTTTTGTTATGGCTTTATGTTTTTAATTTGCTTTCAACTGTATTGTTGTTGTTATGTTGTTGTGTGTTAAGGCCTTGGCCTCTGTAAGCCGCATCGAGTCCTTCGGGAGATGCTAGCAGGGTACAAATAAAGTTTAATAATAATAATAATAATAATAATAATAATAATAATAGGTAGACTAAGGCCTTCTCCACACAGCTGAATAAAATCCCACATTTTCTGCTTTGACCTGGAATACATGGCAGTGTAGACTCAGATAACCCAGTTCAAAGCAGATATTGTGGGATTTTCTGCCTTGATATTCTGGCATAGAGGGCTGCGTGGAAGGGCCCTACTACAGTGTGCGGAAAGGCTCTGTTTCGGAGTTTGAGGGCCGTTCCACATATCCCTATATCCCAGAATATCAAGGCAGAAAATCCCACAATATCTGCTTTGAACTGGATTATCTGAGTCCACACTCAGATAATGTGGGATTTTCTGTCTTGATATTCTGAGATGTAGGGCTGTGTGGAGGGGCCCTGAGGCAATATCCCTTTCATTTCATAAGTCACCTAGAATAGAATGGCTGTGTAAAACTGGGAATTAGATCAACTGAGAAGAAAAGATGGGGTAACCTACACTGACATATTACTGAAAGAACCAGAGGTTCCTACGACAAGTTTGTAGAAAAATGGAAAATTTCAGCCAGCAATAGTACGAGAGATTTTCTTTCACTTTTGTCCCAAAGTCATATTTCATAAACTCTTTACTGTTTTGGAAGCTCAGCTAGAGAAGTAATGGGAGTAAGATAAATGTGGAACAAAGAAAACGGCGAAGGAGGAGGACTGGGAAGACTAAATCTGCAATAGGCAAGCAGCTTGGTGTGAAGAAATCAGCTGTGGGAGCAATAATTAGAAAATGGAAGAGATACAAAACCACTGATAATCTCCCTCAATCTGGGGCTCCACGCAAGATCTCACCCCGCCAGTGGGGTCAAAATGATCACAAGAACTGAGAGCAAAAATCTCAGAACCATACGGGGGAAACTAGTGAATGACCTGCAGAGAGTTGGGAGCAACGTCGCAAGCGCGGTTGGGGGGACGAGGGACAGGGCCTTCTCTGTGGTAACCCCCCGACTCTGGAACTCTCTCCCCAAGGACATCAGACAAGCCCCAACGTTGGCAGTCTTCAGGAAGAGCTTGAAGACGTGGCTGTTCCGGTGTGCCTTTCCAGAATAGGAAGCTCCTAGCATCATGTCCCAAATGCACTTTACTAGAGATTTAAGACTGTCTGCACACCGCACCTACCTCTAAAAACCTATACATTTCACCTGTCATGTCCAGCACTTTTAAATTTTATTCATTACATTTGGCCCGACCTTAGTTTTAAATGCGTTGTGGTGTTATTGTTTTTAATGTTTATTGTTATTGCTTTAATTTTTTTGTTTTGCTTTATGGGTTTTATTGTTGTATTTGTTATGCTGTTGTTTTATTAAGGGCCTTGGCCTTTTGTAAGCCGCACCGAGTCCTTCGGGAGATGTTAGCGGGGTATAAATAAAGTTAATAATAATAACGTCACAAAGGCTACCATCAGAACTACATTGGTAACTATCATATAATTCTGTATGCACAAAGTTAGGCTTCTTCTTGGCAATATAGGGCCTTCGCCAGCTGGTTGGATTCAGACTTCATCATACTTAGAGCATACTAACTGAAATTAGTGGAATTTTAGTCATTACTAAGACCGCACTGATCTCATAGATTTGTTGTACTACTAGCCACTGTGGATCCAGTATGCAAATGCTCAGTATATGAACACACGAGTCATATTCTCAAAAGGTGTGACTTTTCTTAAGGGCCTGGTGCATACTCCATTTTAAGCATCCAGGTTTCTCAATAAACAAATGCCTTCATTCAAAACTATTGTAAAATTGTCTGTTTTAATGCCAAAGAGGATGGGGAGGGAGGGAGGCACTGATCCATGTGTTTTCCAGAATATCAAACATTTAAATACAAATAGAATACATACAAACAGATAATGACCATTGTGACATTTCTGTGTCCATAGTCGGCAGAAACACTAATCTGTCTCCTTAACTGAACTGTCACATTGAAAAATTTCTAAGCAATCAAGCAGAAATATCCCATTTCTCAAAACTTCTCCTTACAGTGTGAAGGAAGGACATGTGGCAGATACATTTACAGCTTTCCATTTTTAAGAATGTCACTGAAATACTCAGCAAAAGGCTTTGTAAACTGTTGAAAATACCAAGTTGTCAGAATTTTGTGTGGGGTGGATAAAATAAATCCACATTTTGGGTTTGAGTGTAGGATTGATAGGAAGTTATGCATAGCGACTCACTATAGATAAAATAGAACTCCATGCGAAGGCAGCCACTACAGTGAGCAGGTTAAAGCTGGATTTATGTGGCTATATGTTTCTGTGGGAGTAGTGATGAAGGAAGAGCCAGTTGTTCTGAAATAGCTACAAATAACCTCCTGGGAAACAAGTACTTGCTGCCATTGTAGGTGGTCGTTAACAGCCGCCCACTGATCTCTTATGCTTTCTCCAGAGTATCTTACAGAGAAAGTCTGTAAGTTTTTTTTATTCTCTTCGTTAGTTTATTTTCAAGCCCCATATGATTAATGAATGCGCTTCTGTGTGCACAGTCAATTTAGTGGACATTCTTGACAGATAGTAATTTTTCTAGCTTTCTTTGCAATGTTCAAGTAGGCAATAGAAGACCTCTGCCTTGCCACCTCACTCAGGCATTTCGTTCTAATTGTAGGGCAAAAAACAATAGGTCATCCAGTGCTTATCATTTACACGGCATACATAATGGAATTCTATCGTCCTTCCTACCAAGGGTATAGTGATACATTTTTCATTGGGTCTGCGGAAGGGACATTGGGTGTGGGGAGGACAGAAGAGTTGGGTCTTTAACTTCTGCAAAGGAGATTTAATTAAATAATATTTTGTCGAAGGCTTTCATGGCCCAAATCACTGGGTTGTTGTAGGTTTTTCAGGCTATATGGCCATGTTCTACAATATGGCCATACAGCCTGAAAACCCTACATCAACCCACTGAAGAATATTTCATTGGGGGCAGAATCATCACTTGAATGTGATGCCATCATTTAATATAATAATAAATAATAAAACTTTATTTATATACTGCTCCATCTCCCCGAGCGGTTCCCAGGTAACATCACAAAACATACAAAGTAACAAACTGCATGATTAAGTATCAGCAATTCCTGTGTGTCTGTGTGTGTCTCTCTCTCTGTGTGTATGATTTACAGAATATATAAAACTGTCAAAGCTCTTCAAAATGTATTAATTTCCAGGTTATCCTCTAGCATACCAAATCACATCCCTTCCTCACTGCCCCTACATCCCAGGATCTGATCCCAGATCATCTGTCAGTGGAGACTCGTATAATCCAGTTTAAAGTGGGCAGTGTAGAAGGGACCTCAGTCATCTTTGGTAGGTGTTTGGTTATCAGTCAAGCAACTATATTGCTAAGTATGAATGCTGCCTGTCTAACTCATAATTTCACTTCAAAATTTCACTTCTTCAATGTTACAATGTGTCAGTGTCAGCAGAATTACTTGTCATGACTAAAAGTTTGCCAAGCTCTAATTATATGGCACCCTATGGATTTTGTTCAGCTGGAGGTCTTTCTTGTCGTTTCATAAACTCAGTTTCTGGGTGTTTTAAAATTCTAGGATATTAATTCAAATCAAGCTGAAACTCAGCATATAAAGTAGTTCCAATAATGATGTTGTGAAGTGAGGGGAAAATCTTTTAATGTATACAGTTTTATGTCTTGATTACAGTCTAAATTTTAAGTGCGGTATCTGCATCTCCTTCATCTTGCTTTTAAGAGACATTAGGTCTTTACATATGAGAACAGAATACATTTTGGAACACCGAGAGAGGGCATTTTTCTGGAGTTCATACTGGTTTAGATTATCACAGTCTTTGTTACACCAGACTGAAATTAATGTGTGGGTGAGGAATAGTATTCTACTACTGTATATAAAACTGTTTCAGATCAAAAACTGATCACATTTGGTTTAACAAATGGAGCATTTTCCATTTTCCCACCAAGCATGAACTATGTGAATTGAAGTGCTATCATTTAAGTCTGTTTAGTCTTAAACAGTTCAGAATGCTAAAACCAATCAAAAAGGGTGTAAATGCCACAAATCCTCTAGATTGCTTCTACTAACTTGAAAATTAAATATTATCATTTCAGAGTTGGCTGTACCTGCAAGATTTCAAGCAAGTGATACTTTCTTTGTGTTTTGAAGATCTACTAAATATATATTAAAACTGTTTAATCAATCTGATAATTTCTTTATGTTAACACCTTATGGTTTGATTCAGTGTTGTTACATTCTGTATTTTTGTTTTTTAAATGAAATATGGAATTAATGGTGCATTTTAGCATATGGAGACCTTTCTGGTCAATCGTAAGGCAGATAATAATAATAATAATAATAATAATAATTATTATTATTATTATTTATTTATATACCGCTCCATCTCCCCGAGGGGACTCAGAGCGGTTCCCAGGTAACATCACAAAACATACAAAGTAAAAAACAACATAACCATAAGATTAACAAAACAAAATATAAGCATAAAAATTGTCGCCATGACACACATATTAAAAGAATCCTGCCTGTTCAAGGCAATTTAAAAAGGCCGGGCCAAGATTTGTGCAGATCAGGGTATAGGGTGGCAACCTGTGCTGGACAGGGTCACACACACCTGAAGATACAGGTTCGCAGTCTGGGGGTCTTCCTGGACTCATCACTAAGACTGGAGGCCCAGGTGTCAGTGATGGCCAGGAGGCCCTTTGTGCACCAGCTGCAATTGTACCCTGAGAAGACAGAATTGGCCATGGTAGTACATGCCTTGGTTACATCCCATTTAGACTACTGTAATGGGCTCTATTCAGGGCAGCCCCTGAAGTGTGTCTGGAAACTTCAATTAGTTCAGAGATCTGCAGCCAGGTTATTGACAAGTGTTGGACTCAATGAGTGTACTACCACCCCCCTAACTAAAACACCTGCACTGACTGCCAGTATGTTTCTGGGCCTGATTCAAGGTACTGGTTTTGACCTTTGAAGCCCTAAATGGTCCAGGTCCTATTTACCTATCTGACCCATCTCCTCAATCTGCCCAAACATTATGATCCTTCAGAGAGACCCTTCTCTCATTGTTCCCACCATTGCAAATGCGGTTGGTGGTGATGAGAGAAAGGGCTTTCTCAGTGGCCACCCTAACCCTTTGGAACTCACTTCCCAAGGAGGTTAAAACAGCTCCTTCCATGATACCTTTTTAAAAACAGCTAAAGACTTTCTCATTCATGAAAGCTTTTAATGAAGATATTTAATTTGAAATGACAGGAAGGCAAACTTTTAGTGAGTTGGGCAAAGTTCACCATCTGAATGGATGAGTTCCCGCAATAATTGTATCTGCTAAATGATTTTAAAATGGGTTGTTGTAGGTTATTTGGGCTGTATGGCCATGTTGTAGAAGCATTCTCTCCTGACGTTTCACCTGCATTTGTGGTAGGCATCCTCAGAGGTTGTTTATTTATGTTTTATTGTAAAGTTGGTTTTATAGGTTGTTGTTACATGTATGACTGGTTTGTATTATTTTTTAAATGGTGTGAGCTGCTTTGGGTCTTGTTTAGGGAGAAAAGCGGGATACAAATAATGATTTGTTGTTGTTGTTTATTGGTTCAGATTTTTCTGACTCTTCATGACCTTATGGACCAGCTCCCTGTCAGTAGTCACCACCCCCAGCTCCTTCAAGGTCAATCCAGTCACTTCAAGGATACCATCCATCCATCTTGCCCTTGGTCGGCCCTCTTCCTTTTTCCTTCCATTTTCCCCAGCATAATTGTCTTCTCTAAGCTATCCTGTCTTCTCATTATGTGGCCAAATTATTTCATCTTTGCCTTTAATATCCTTCCCTCCAGTGAGCAGTTGGGCTTTATTTCCTGTTGTTGTTGTTGTTGTTGTATACTAAAACAACTCTACACAAGACATGTGAGAAGGATTTGGGGGCTCAGTGCTTTTCTTCTATTAACCCTTCCTGTTTTTTTGAAATGGAGTAGATTTTTAGGATAAAGCACACTGTCAGGAACATTGATTTTAGACTTTAAAAATAAAGTCCTGTGTATTCTCTTGTCCATTCACTTGCACTCTACGTGGTACGTATCAGCAACTACTTAATCTTAGTCAGTTAAGCCTGACACTTGACTGATAGGCAAGAGCTCTGTTCACTGAAAAATCCAATCAGGGAAGCCTCTGTGGAAGCATCAAGTCTAGTTTAGGAGCCAAATGTTATTCCACAGCAATTCCGTGGAGCACAAATGTAAAGGTTTGCCAATAGTCCATGGATCTGATTAAAGGAAGAAGTGAGGCATCCATCAATCGCAATGTACTAAAGATGGGTCAGAGCAAGATCATTAGACTATCCCAAGCTTTGGTGCTCAAAGAAATCTCAAAATTTGGAAAACATGTTAAGAAAGGGAAGAGCTGGAGAACCAAGATCAGTGAAATGAAATTATGCTTTGAAGAGGATATATCTTGCTGAGCCACATCTCATTTTGCCAGAATAGGGTTGTATATTGGAAGAAGTAATGCCTACAAGCAAAGCAATTTCCATACCAGACATATCTTTAATTACTTGTAAATGTGATGTACAAAATATTAATGAGCAAGAAAAGTTAGACAAGTAGTCTCACAGTAGAATTGAATTTGTTTCACAGGTTCTGTAAAGTTCCTTTCAATCAGAAAGTTTCTTAGGCTGGATTTAGGTTGCCATAGAATGCATTTTGAAAATGCAGATGAACATATTAAATGAGTCTTACACTGTCATATAATCCAGTTCAATTCAGTTAATCTGCATTCTGAAACTGCATTATATGATAGTTTAGATCCAGCGTTAGTGATATAATATAATTCCCTATCAAGTTGCACATAGCTTGGGTAACTTGTTACACATAAAATATGGAAAGGTACTTGCTTATGTGGTGATATATAGTTTTCTCCATTAAATTAGTGGAATCCATATTAAATTGGTTTAGTCTCTACATTTTTATCAGTACAGTAGAGTCTCACTTATCCAACCTTTGCTCATTCAACATTTTGTATTATCCAACGCAGTCTGCCTCCCGCCCGGATCCACAGCTGCTTCATTACATTGTGATGTTTTGGTGCTAAATTCGTAAATACAGTAATTACTACATAATGTTACCATTTATTGAACTGCTTTTTCTGTCAATTTGTTGTAAAATATGATGTTTTGGTGCTTAATTTCTAAAATCATAATGTAATTTGACATTTAACAGACTTTTCCTTAATCCCTCATTATTATCCAACATTTTCACTTATCCAACGTTCTGCCGGCCCTTTTATGTTGGATAAGCAAGACTCTACTGTACCATGTATTGTATAAGTTACTCTGGTAAAATGTTCAGTATTTTCATACCTCTACCTTTACACATTTCTTATGTCAGTAAAAATCTGTTGGGAGATAGAGTAACGAAACCCTCACAAAAATCTTGCTGTAAGAGAAACTCATATAGAGATCCCATTAAATCAAACTTCCCTGCTTTTGTTTTATAGGTTTTTGCTTGTATTCTTCAACCTTTGTTCTGCAAGGCCCCAACAAATGGGGGTTCCAGTGTGGCAGGTTGGCCAGCTAATAAAATAAACAGGAAACAAAAAGTGGCTGTATAAAATATTAGCTTGGGTACCCAGCGTTGCCTGAGTTATTTTAAAATAGTTAATCTTTTATTTTAAAATGCATAAGGTTTGGGTGAACTACAACTCACATCATGCCAGGTTAACCCCCTAAAACATCACTAGTTAAAGTTTGTCATGTTGGGCAAGTTTGCTCTCTAGCTGCATCATCAGTAGCATCTGTGGGGTCTCTGGCTGGAGGATAAACTGAAACTCCCACCATGGTGGATCAGTCCCCCCAAATCCCTCCAATAGGTTCAGTTGGTCATGGAGGTTCTGTGTGCCAAGTTTGGTCCAGGGCCATCATTGTGGGGTCCAGGGTGCCCATTGATTGCAGGCGAACTATAATCCCATTACCTACAGTGGCTATAAATCAAGGTGAATTCCCCCAAAACCTCTCCAGTATATTTCTTTGTTCATGAGGGTTCTGTGTGCCAAGTGTGGTCCAAGTCCATTGTCAGTGTGGGTCACTGTGCTCTGACTTGACGCAAGGTGAACGACATCTTCTATCATGTGGAGCCAATTCCCCTGAACTCTTCCAGTATGTTTAGTTGGTTATTAGTTCTGCTCTCTTCATTGTGCAGACAGAGTTGAAAAGAGTAGGAAAAGGTTTAGGGAGAGGCAGTGGGCTGGATCATGCAAATGCCATACCAATGTAGATTTAGTCTTGTGTTCCTAACTGGGATGTCTGTAGTGGAGGAAACACTTAAAATCTAGGATGAAATTGTCCCTGAATGAAAGCATTCCCTGGGTGGTGGGCAGTATGGTGTTTGGGGAGGACATTGAAAGGGGTATGACATTCGCTATAACCTGAAATGTCATTGGAGGGAGGGCTTTTGGTGTCTTCTCAGCACTGTGGGTTAAAGATGTTTGTGGAAGCAGGAGTCTGTCTGTGGAAGTGGGCACCCCACTATATACACACATACATATTTTCACTTTCATTACATACTAGCTTGGGGACCCGGTGCTGCCCGGGTTATTTGAGAAAGGTATTGTGTGCCAAGGTTGGTCTTTATCAGTTCTTTATGTGGCTCGCAGTTGTCTCAGGAAGTTCATGAAGGTACTGCAAGTCCCATCGTCCATGGTCCATCATCCTGTAAATTGCACCAGGATGTAGAGTGGGTCATGGGGGCTCTGTGTGCAAAGTTTGAAAGTACTATAAATGCAATGTCCATCCTCCCCCAAACCTCACCAGGCCGTACAAGGGGTCATGGGGGTTATGTGTGCCAAGTTTGGTCTTGATCAGTCATTGGATGAGGGTCGCAATGGTCTTGGGAAGTGAGTGGAGGTATTTCATGTCCCATCATTCATGGTTGGTCCTCCTCCAAACTGCAGTAGGATGTAGAGTCGGTCATGGTGGCTTTGTGTGCCAAGTTTGGTCTTTATCAGTCTTTGTTGGGAACAGAAGGGTTTTAAAGTACTACAAATCCCATAATCTGTGATCCACCTCCCCCAAACTGCACCAGGATGTAAAGTGGGTCATGGGTGTTATGTGTGCCAAGTTTGGTCCAGGGTTGTTGCTCATGGAGGTCACAGTTGCCTGTGAAAATAGCAGCCAACCAGAAAGCTGCCACATACATACCAACATACAAACATTCACTTTTATTATATGTATAGATTTTCACTTTTATTGTGTGTATAGAAGATAGATAGATAGATAGGCTTTTTGTTCATCCAACTAAAATAAATACTTTTCTTAGACATATTACATTATCCTTTCATCATACTAACATTTTGTTTCATCTTTGTGATTTATCACCATTCATATTCTTATTTATGCTGATGGACAACATGTGCTTTTGATTTAAAGCTCAAATTTGCAAACAGTTAAAATGTGGCACCCAACAGAAAGCAATTACCAGTCAGACAGTATCTGTGAGCTTTGTCAGCATCAACTTGCAAAGGTGGACAAGGCAAAATGAACTCTTTACACAGAGCACACAATTTATTTTGACTGTGACGCAGGTGTCTAGCAGCTTCTCTTGCAAACATTTCACTGCCATGCTCGAATATATGGAAGAGCCTTATTCCACAAGATTTGGGTCGGTTTATCAATTATTTAAAGTCAAGATTTGAAACAGCAAATATCATATGTGAATTATTTTCAGCCACTTTGAACTTCAGAATTTAGATGGTCAACTTACTGCAAAGGCAGCAAAATCTGTAAATAGTAAGAGAAAGTTATGTCAGAAGACTTACTGTACAAGATCTTTCACCTTCAAAGTTTTCACAAAGCAGCTTTCAGGACAGAAAAATACTTGATTTGACTTCTGAATGTGATCTACAATTTAAAAAACCACATGATATCTGCCAATATCTGCCGTAGAATTTGAATGTTTTGTATAGTACCAGTTACTATTTCTTCAGTGAAGGATCAATCAGTAGACTGCCAAAATCACTGAAATTTGGCCAAGAAGCACAACTAGTCAAGAGCAACTTAATCACCTAGCAATTTTGGGCATAAAAATGATTTAGCTAAGCAAATTACTGAAGCTATTGCATTGACCATAGAAAATATACTTTGAGATAAATTTTGATACAGTAAGTTTTTATTATGTAAATCCACATAGTTTTAAAAAAATATAAATATTACTTTCATGCCATCATTTATTTTATTCTAAATCCTAGAGAGCATCTTGCCCTTAACTTTAGCAGCACATAGGGGCCTGCCAAAGTTCGTGTCCCAGGATCTCACTTAATGATGTCCAGTTCTGCTTCACATCCTGAAAATATATAGCATGCATAGGCAAAAGTTCAGGGCTGGAATTCAGCATCAGGCCTTACATTTTCCATAAGTAGACAGGTGTACAGGAAACAGAACTGGGCAGTTTCACAGCATCCCCAGGTGTTTTGACCTACAACTCTTAGAAATCCCAGCCAGTTTACCAGCTGTTAGGATTTCTGGGAGTTGAAGGCCAAAATATCTGGGCATCCACAGGTTGAGAATCACTGACCTAGGGACTGCCATAACATTATAATGCAGTAGCCACCATTTCACATTGGGGAAATTCATATCAAGACACAATTTACAAAGAGTCAGTGCTCATCTGATTTTGCTTACTTTGGACCCTTTTGTCCCCATCTACAGTGATCATTTAACTATGGTGGCCAGACAGATGTGTCCACAAAAACTCACAAATCAAGTCCTTAATATGCAGCCGTGTTCTATGATTTGTGTAGTCATCATCTGGGCATCAAATTGGTTCCAGGATTTTCTATGTAATTACATGCACGGTGAAACCACTTTCTTCCATACCAGTTTGAAACTGAATTAAATGGTCAGTGTGGATGGTCCATGTGTTGTTGCCTACATCCCTCACCATTGACCATACTGATTGGGAATGATAAAAAGTGTGCATGTTAGATCATGTCTACATGACAACAACTGGATGCTACACAGAGATTTAGAACTATGTTTCTCTGATATTTAAGAACCATTTCCTTTCCTGGTCATACCTTTTATATGCTAGCCTTCTGTTATACCAATTTATTAAATTTGTGGTGGCAGAGGAATACTAGAAAACAGAATAATGCAATATGCATTTACAACACTTCAAGTTGCAGTGCATAATAAGTTTGTGCATTTCAAGTGAATCACTATCTGTTTCTGCTTTTGACACATCTCCTGAAAACAGGTGTGCTGCCAATTCGGTTTTTTTATTCTGCATCTGAAGAAATTGATATTTTTGGCCCATTGGCAGCAATTGGGAACTTTTGAGGCTCCCCTTTCCCCTGGGAACCTTTCCTTTCTTCCCTTCAAAGAAGTCTGGATGTCAGCAATGGGGTTACGAAAGCACCCTATCCAATCCATATTGGAAAGTGGGGGGGGGGGGGGAACGGACTTTCCAGATGCTCCCTTCCATATCCTTCATTAAGACCTGGATTTTTAAAAGCACCAGAGTTAAGATACCACTCTTTCTGGATCCTTTATCTTCTATTTCTAGAGGAGACTGGGTTTAATGCTTCTTAAAGCTGTTTCTACTCTAGGGGAGAGGGCAGGTGCACGAGCTTTCTCCCTCCCCCCCCCCCCCCCCCCAGCAGCACGCCACACCGTTTTAGGCATTCTAAGGAGGCACAGGGAAGGAAGAGCGATGACCTGTAGCTCAGTGGAGCTATCCCCCCTAGACTACCTTAAAAATCCCCCCTGTTTTCTCTACTGTCTGCATCTCCTTTCTACTTGGGGTTTTGCTTCCTTAAAGCTGATTCTACTTTGTACTCTAGAGGAGATGTAGGCTTCCCTTTTTGCTTGTTGGGATTACTATTTTTAATAATAACTCTTACCTTTTAGAAGTATTTTCTGAAGGAGAGGAAGGGAAGGAGAAAAAGAAACTAAAAGGATGACTCCCCAAGCCTACAAACACATGTGTGCACACCCAACCCATCATCCTACAGGTCCCAAACTCCCAGTTGGTCCCACTAAATAAAAATAATCAGGAAAATAAAGGAAACTAAGAAAGAATCAACTGTGATTCTGAATAGAGGAGGACGAGCCATCATCGGTTGCCACATGGTCCCTTTTCAGATGGAAATCGGTGATGGTTGGGCTCTTGCTGTTTTGAGCACCAGGACAAAATGGAGAAGCCAAATGGCCAAAGGGACCGGCTAAAAATGAATCCATGCACAAGTCTAGTGCATACTGAGTAGATGAGAAAAGCATCAGCTCTGTCATTATAATTGTTTGAGCCAAATAGCAAGATATGAATCAAGTGATTAACGTAACAGTAAGCAATGAAGCTTTGCAAATTCTTTTGTTCTTTGTTCCCTTGAGGGTCAGTATAATTTATTGATGTCATAAATTTCAACAAGGTTTTCTGAAATTGGAAATGGCCAAAAATGGTGCTTCTCTTCAGATAGTCTACTGCAAGATTTCCTCAAGTCCCTTCAGTTATGGAACTGCTCCTAAAATTACATGACATAAAATGCACAGCATTTACAATTGATTCTGTACTGAATATTCTATAGTATGATACATTTTTCTGTAATTAACAACATGTTTCAAAGCTGACATCAATGCAAATAATGAATGCCATTATGCCAATTTAACTTTATTTACAATATGACCTAGACATGGTAGGTTCTGTTTTCATTTGTATGTGTAATTTGTTTGGAAACTATAAATGAAGATTGAAAAGGTTGATTGCATCTCACTTAACTCTTTGGAGTTTGGTACGCAGCTCTGTGGATGTATGAATTCATGCATACTAGAAAGGGGTGGCATAGAGAATGCGCATTCCTCAAAGCTATACTTTCATCAGGAAATGTTCTACCTAAAGTTATCAGAAATAGGAATTAGAGAAAAATAATTCTAGCCTTGAGGAAATAAAATTCCCCCCCCCCCCCAATCCAATGCCTATCTAAAAACATCACCTGCCAACCATTTAATGTACTTATAGTTTATGCTAACCTTCTCCAGCATTACTTTTTAATCTATTCTGGTCTGTGTACCTAGTAAGAAGGAAGCCTGGAGCCAATTGCAATTGCTTTGCAGCTCGTATCTGTAGCCGCCAAGTAGCTGTTTTTTCCCCTTTTTGTTCCTCAAGGTTCATGACTGTCAGCTCTTAATGGAATGGAAATGCTGCCTCATTAACACAAGCATCAACCAAGTAACTTCACTGCAGACTTTTGGTGCTTGAGTGTACCACTTCAGTGTCTCTATGATTGTGACGATTATGCCCTGCTTCTCTCAAAGGCTAATTAAGTGTATATTCATGTCTTACATTCTTCCTCTTTTTAAAAAGGTTAAAATATATTGATGCCTTTTAGGAGCCCTTAAGCATTTATTAGTTACTGTTGCCTTCTTGAAGTGCTCATTCAGTTTTCCAACTCCTGAGATATATAATGGGCCTATCGAAATAACCCCTGGATTCCATGCTGACGTTCTTTCTTCTTTTTCTTTTACCATTTTATAAGCATTTGAATATCTATATACAATGCATTCGTGTAGAAACTCCTTCCCCAATCTGGTGCCTAATAAAGCCATCAGATCTATACCTATCAGGATGGTTGATCATCAACCATAAAGGTTGGAGCTGATGGGAGCTTAATTTAAATATCTTTCCTCAAGCTGGGCAAATCTCATGTAGAAGAATTATGCAAAAATAGATGGCGGGTTGCTGTTCTTATTCATAGGATTAACCCATGAGAAGTTCTAAATCAAGGGTCGGTAAAGTGTAGCCCAGTTCCAAAGCCATTTTTGTGATCCATGGAGCCCACAAAATGAAAATGAAAGCAATGTTTTGCTCCACAATGACCTCTACAGAGACCACCTGGACCAACCAGGATCAGAACAAAGTTTTGTGCATTTTAACCATATATCTATTTATTAGTTTGGGGACCCGACGATGCCAGAGTCATTTGAAAAAGGCATTGCTTGTTTTTGTGTGTTAGGTATTACCAGTTTGGTGTGGGTGAACATCAGTTCCTAGAATCATGGGTCAAGCCTCCCCAAACCCTGCCAGTATTCAGAGTTGGCCATTTTGGATCTGTGTGCCAAGTTTGGTCAAGATCCGTTGTCAGTTGAGTTTCATGCTCTCTGGATGAGAGTGAACTACAGCTCCCAGATTCACAGGGCAATCTTCCCAAAACATCTGTCAGTATTCACAGTTGGCTGTGTTCAGTGTGTGTGTGCCAAGTTTGGTCCAGATCCATCGTTAGTTGGGTTTAGTGCTCTCTGGATAAGGGTGAACTACAACTCCCAGATTCCCAGTGTAGTCACCCCAAAACCCTGCCGATATCCACAGTTGGCTATGTTGAGTCTGTGTGTTTGGTCCAGATGCATTGCTGGATGGGTTCAGTGCTCTCTGGATGCAGGTGAACTACAACTCTCAAAATCAAGGCCAATTCCCACAAACCACTGCAGTATGTTCGGTTGGTCATGGGACATCTCTGTGCCAAGTTTGGTGCACATCCTTTGTCGGTGGGGGTCACTATTTGTCTGGATGTAGGTGAACTATAACTCCTCTTTCCCCAAACTTTTCCAGTATGTTCTGTTGGTCATGGGGTTTGTCTGTGCCAAGTTTGGTCCCAGTCCATTGTCGGAGGGGGGGGGGGGTGTCACTGTTCATCTGGATGCAGGTGAACTACAACTTCCCAAATCAAGGTCAGTTCTCCTCAAACCCCTGCAGCATGTTTAGTTGGTCACAGGGATTCCCTGTGCCAAGTTTGGTCCCAGTCCATCATCGGTGGGGTTTGGAGTGGTCTTTGATTGTAGGTAAACTATAAATCCCAGTACCTACAATTTAGAAATGTCAACACTAATTCCACCCTAAATCCCACTGTATTAAAATGTAGGTGTATTGGATATGCATGCCAAATGTGGCCCAGATCCATGGTTTGCATTTACAGTGCTCTCTGTGTGTGGATGACATTGGCAGGGCTCCTGGACATGTTCATGGTAACCTGCAATGTCAGTTTTGAGAGGGCCATGGGTGTCTCCAGCTCAGTGGGAATTATAGCATGTTTGTGGAGGCTAGACTCTGTCAGTGTAAGCAGACACCCCTTCCACATACACACATTTTCACTTTTATTATGTGTATAGAAAGATAGATGTATAGATAGATTATACTCGTATACTCGAGTATAAGCCAACCCAAATATAGAGTAAAATAATAAATGTATTAATAATAATAATAATAATAGAATAAAATAATGGAAATGTAATAACTGTAATAATAGAGTAAAATAATAAATCTAACAACAATAATACAGTAAAATAATAATAATATAATAATAGCAATCATAAAGTAAAATAATAAATGTAATAATATATTTATTATGTCTTTATAATAGTGTAAAATAATAAATAACCATGACTCGATTATAAGCTGGGGAGGGAACCTTTTCAGCCTAAAAAGGGAGATGAAAAATTAGGCTTATACTCGAGTGTATATATTACGACTATGTTGCCCCAAAATGATCCAAAATGCACCCAAAGGGCCAAGGAATGCCTCAAAATATGATGAGAATGCACATATCACATAGAGAGCATTTGTAGGCTAAAAACCTGACTTTTTTTGTTTTTGTGGAAGTAAATGTGGTGAGGATGTAGCTCTCCACAGTATTTTTGGGGACTAATGCGGTCCACTAGCCTTCAACTATTGCCCATCATAGTTCAAATTAACAATTCTCATGTAATCTTTCTGAATCTGAGTATATTGTACAGCCTTCTTTCTAACATCAGTGGAGGCCATCAATATGAGAGCAAATGGAAGTGATGCCAAGTAAAAAATAAATAGCTTTTTATGAAAGCCTTTTGTACTTAATTGATTTTATCCAAATCTGCACATATTACATTTTTAAAAAATTGTCTTAGACTGCTATAGCTCATTTTCACCTGTGTTATTTTAACGGGTCAAATTGCTTAATGTGTTTTGAATTTCTTTTAAATTGGTATTTGCTGTTTTAAATTTGTTGGATTGATTTCATTAATAGCTACTGCATTATAAGCAAGTATACGGTAGGCAATAAATTGCAAAATAAAATTAAGTCAAATTAAATGACATTGAATTAATAGCTCAAGCATGTCTTTTGGGGGCAAATAATATTTAAGAATATTTTTATACTTCCTCTTTAAAAAATGTCAATAACAGTGCCTAATAAATACAATTTAATAACAGTGGCCAATAGAGTTGTGCGCAGAAGCATTTTCCTTTGTCATTTGTTACTTTTGTTACCTTCGGGAGCACAAAATGGGAAGGCCCCTTCCGGTACGAAAATCAGCTCAACACTAAAGCAAGCAGGAGCCAATCCCACCTCCTTACCTGCTTTTCATGAGCATGTGGTGCTCCATGCCTCCTTGCCTTGGAAAGTGTGTGTGTGTGTGTGTGTGTGTGTGTGTGTGTGTGGTGTGCAGGCTCAAAAAGTGTGTGTGCCTGTCTGCAGCTAAGCACCTCCTCTAGAGTAAGAATTAGAACTTGCCTGTTGCCTCTTTGTCTTGGAAAGAGAGTGCATGTGTGTGTGGTGTGCAGGCCCAGAAAGTGCATGTGCCTGCCTGCAGCCGAGTGCCTCCTGTAGAGTAAGAATGAGAACTTGCCTCCTTGCCTTGGAAAGTGTGTGTCTGTGTGTGACGTGCAGGTCCAGAAAGTTTGTACGCCTGCCTGCAGCCAAGTACCTCACTTCTAGAGTAGAAACATGTAAGAAGCCTCCTTAAAGTGTGCACCTCCCCGCAGCTGAGCACCTCTCCTCTAGAGTAAAACAGCTTCAATGCCTAAAATGATGGGAAGGGGAGCCTGGGAAGCCCCCCCCCCCCCCCATAATGGGACGATAGAAAACACATCTTTCACACCCCAGAGCAAAAACAGATATCTGCCCTCTTAATTTTGGGAGGCTCCCAAAAAACAAAACACGAAATGGGTCAAGACTTACCCCACAACCCTAGTGCCCAATAAGTACAATTATTTCCCCATTGAAATTAGGTAGACTCCTAGTGGAAGCAGCTAACATTAGGAGCCTACCTAATTTCAATGGGCAATTAATTGAATTCGATGGGCACTAATTGAATTCGATGGAGAAGGCCCTTCTTCATCCCACAAATGGATTCACCGTCACTAGCCCTTGAATAGTAGGCCAAGCTCTCCCCCTAACTTAGCAAAAACATTTATGCAAGAGGAGGAAACCTGCCAGCTAACGTGGTCTTATACAGAGATATGTTTGGGGATACATATTTTTTACACAACAATGAACCACCATTATAGCTATATACATATAGCAGTCTAGTGAGGCACATAAAGATGCTGAGAGTTGTCATAGAGGGGGGGAATGCCCTATCTTAGTGATGGATCACATGGTTTTGCACATAGAAAGATTCAGTCTCTGGAATCTTCATGTCAAATTAGAAAAGAATGTTATCTAAAACTGTGAAATATTATTTCCAGTTGGTACAAAGAACATTAAGCTGGATGGACCAAAATTTTGATTCAGTAAAAAGTAGCTTCATATATAAGTATAGCAATCTTTTTGAGGGCACTAACTGAATCAAAGTCTTTTTGCCCTCTCAGTCAAGGTAAGAGATAGATCAGGAGCAGGCAGGAGATAATGAATGGAATACTATAACTCAAGACAGAGATAAAGTACGTAGTAGGAAGGGTATTTTTTAGGCCTGGGTAACAACGGAAAAATTTGTTTCTAAAATCGATTTGCATTTGGGGATTTTTTTTTGTTTCGATATTTAAAATAATTACAAAAATTTTCCCTTAAAAAAGTTCGGTATTTACGAAATTTCGTAAATGTGAAAAAAATTACAAAACATTAACGAATCGATTTCCGAAACAATAACGAATCGATTCGTTAATGGCGGACGCAACCGCGAAATACGCTAAAAAACCTCCAAAAACTTCTGAAGCTTCCCTCCCCCTCTGATATTATAATTTTTTTTCACTAATTAAACAAAAAACTTGCCCCAGACATGCGGAAATAATAACGAAACGACCTCAGAACAATAACGAAACGAATACAATAACGAAATACGAAGCATTTACAAAACGTGTTTAAAAATTCGTTTTTTAAAAAATTGCTCCAGAATGGTTCGTTATCATTTTGTAATTGAAAAAAATAACGAATTATTAACGAATTACGAATTAACGAAACGAAACCGCCCAGCCCTAGTATTTTTATATCACTGATAGGCAGGGATAGAAATATACTGGTCAAAATGGGAATGTGATTGGTGATGACTGTTCAGCTTTCGTGTGTAGCTGATTAATATGATTAATTGTGGGTCAGGTTTGCTGTGATTTTCCTTAGCCATAATTTGGGCATCAGTTGAACCTATATCAACATTCCTCAACCTGGGGGGTTTCAGAGGGGTCGCCAAACACCATCTCAAAACACATATTGCTGATGGTCTTAGGAACCCCTTTGGCGGAGAAGGCTGTAGATCTCTCCACCTGTCCTTCTCTTCCTTTTTGAAAACAGATGATGAATCCTACCACCAAAAATCCTCCTCCTGCTGTGATTGGCCAGCCTCTCAGCCAAGGGGAGGGATGTTTCTGAGACTCCAAGCGGGGAGGGGAGAGCAGTTGTGCTTTCCCCTAAATCATTCTCAATCTCTCCCAAATCCCTCCAATAATTTCTGTTGGTCATGGGGGTCTTGTGTGGGAAATTTGGTCCAATTCTATCATTAGTGGAGTTCAGAATGCTCTTTGATTGTAGGTGAACTATAAATCCCAGCAACTACAATTCCCAAATGTCAAGTCTATTTCCCCAAACTCAAACAATGTTCAAATTTGGGCATATTGAGTATTTGTGCCAAGTTTAGTCCAGATCCATCATTGTTTGAGTCCACAGTGCTCTCTGGATATAGGTGAACCATAACTCCAAAACTCAAGGTCAATGCCCGTAAACCCTTCCAGTATTTTCATCCATGGGAGTTCTGTGTGCCAAGTTTGGTTCAATTCTATTGTTGGTAGAGTTCAGAATGCTCTTTGATTGTGGGCGAACTATAAATCACAGCAACTACAACTCCCAAATGACAAACTCTATCCCCCTCCAACCCACCAGTATTCAAATTTGGGCATATAGGGTATTTGTGTCAAATTTAGTCCAGTGAATGAAAACATATCCTGCATATCAGATATTTACATTATGATTCATAACAATAGCAAAATTACAGTTACGAAGTGGTGACAAAAATAATTTTATGGTTGGGGTCACTACAACATGAGGAACTGTATTAAGGGGTTGTGACATTAGGAAGGTTGAGAACCACTGATCTATGCCTTGATATTCACCCTTCATCTTACCCCTTACTGCCTCTATCTCCTTGCTCTTCTCCATCTCTTTTATTCTTTAATTTAAATGCTTGGGTTTTTAAAGGTAGATTGTTGCATTATTATTTCAGGATAAGTTCATTTAGGAAAAAGAGCAGGTCCACAATGTTTGAGAACTGCTGCCCTTCATACCATTTTTGCATAAAAGGCAGATAATACTCTACATCAAATCCCCCCTCTTTTAAATGAAAATAAACCAAGGAAAAATAACACCAGCCTCCTCCCATCGTCCGCAGTCTCTTCCAAGTTATTGACCCTTTTTGTGAATATTATTTTCATCTCTTGAGATCATTAAAAGGAGACGGTCTCTCAGCACAATAAAATGTGCCAGCCTGTACATGTTTATTAGAAGCCTATAAACTTTGACCTGGGCCAGCACAACTTATAAGATCTTCCAAAGCAACATTTTGCCAAAGACAGAATTAAATACTCAAGCTTTTCTTGCTTCCAATATTACTTTTCTTAAGATGGCCTCACAGATCCCATTCTTGCACACACTGTGACTCAAACATTTTCCTGCTGTACAAAAAACCTTATTCAGGGCCTTGTATCTTGAGTATTTTTTTTCCTTTTTGCCTAATGCATACCATATCATTTTGTTATCAAGCAACAACATTACCAAATAATAGAAAAACATAACATACAACAAGGTGTTGCAATTTGGATGCTGTACTGGAGAGCTGGAGGGAAAAGAAACAGAACTAAATTTTAAATTATATACCATGAAACCATTCTAAGTAATCCATGAGACAGGAAAATGCAATGCTGCCATTTCAGATCCTCTGGTTTTATTATACAAAGTCACTCAGATTGTTTTACAAAACTATGTGTCTAGTTCCACAAATATGGCACAATGTAGATTTTCATTAGATAACATGCCACAATTACCTGTCCTTCTCCTAATTTAAACCCACGTTGGGTTCATGTACCAATTATAGTATTACCACAGGAGCTGATATTTACCAAGCTTCATCAGAGTCAGTCAATTCTCTTAGGCCAAGCCTGAAATGGTCTTCAGATGGAATTACTTCCAAAAGCAATTTTTATGCATTTAGGATTTAATTCTGTAATGCATTCTGGATCTGATTATCTTTCTCAATATATTACTAAGTATTTTTTTTTCGTTTGGCAGCATTATCTGAAGTATTGAGTAATTACTAAATGCAAACTTGCTAGAGCATTCTGGATATACAGTGCCTTCTGCTGTTCATCTTTACAAGCAGAGGACATATTAGGAATTCCAAAGCTAAAGCATATGCATGCAGACATTAATTATGGAGTTTTAGTCCCCCACACCCCCTTATAATTAAGTGGAAGGAGCAACCTACATCAATACAACTATATGGTGGTAAAATAGGTGTAAATCATAATGGGAATTAATATGCAGGACTTAGAGCAGTTCTCATCTATCTGGAGGATTTCACAATTCTGGTTTATACCTTTTTCCTAAAGTTGCTCTTTATTTCACTACTAGCCGTCCCCTGCCATGTGTTGCTGTGGCCCAGTCTGGTGAGCTGGAAAATAAAGTAATGAGAAAGCATTGGTTTCTAATATATGTAATGCCTTGATGCTTGTGGGTAAACAGTGCTTCTTGTTGTCCCTTTGTCAGTGTTGATGTAGAGATTGCCTGGTTTGCCTACTCTGGAACATGCAACATATCATTGTCCTTCTTTAAGAGTCCCTTTCAAATCTAGGCTACTATATCTGTCATATACATATGTATGTGAATCATATCTATCTATCTATATCTGTGTCTAGATGGCTCTTTGTCAGGAGAGCTTTGATTATGTTTTCTTGCCCTAGTGAAGGGAGGTGGACTGGATGGACTTTAGACAGTATTTCTCAACCTAGGGGTCGAGAAACCTGTGGGGAGGTTACAAGCGGGTGTCAGAAGGGTTGCCAAAGACCACAAGAAAATACAGTATTTTCTGCTGGTTGTGGGGGTTCTGTGTGGGAAGTTTGGCCCAATTCTATCGTTGGTGGGGTTCTGAATGCTCTTTGATTGTTGGTGAACTATACATCCCACCAATTACAACTCCCAAATGTCAAGGTCTATTTTTCCCCAAACTCCACCAGTGTTCACATTTGGGCATATGGAGTAATCGTGCCAAGTGTGGTCCAGATCCTTCATTGTTTGAGTCCACAGTGCTCTCTGGATGCAGGTGAACTACAACTCCCAAACTCAAGGTCTATGCCCACCAAACCTTTCCAGAGTTTTCTGTTGGTTGTCGGAGTCCTATGTGCCAAGTTTGCTTCAATTCCATCGTTGGTGGGGTTCAGAATCCTCTTTGATTGTAGGTGAACTGTAAATCCCAGCAACTACAAATCCCAAATGATAAAATCAATTTTCTTTGAGTGATGGTCACTCATTGGGTTAGTAGGTGTCTTGTGGCCAAATTTGGTGGCAATTCATCCAATGTTTTTTGAGTCATGTTAATCCCACAAACAAACATTACATTTTTATTTATATTGATAATCCCATATTCACTGTATGGGGATACAGACATAATGAAATATGAGTTTAGAAAAGAAAGAAAGAAGGAAAGAAAGAAAGAAAGAAAGAAAGAAAGAAAGAAAGAAAGAAACTGTTCAGCTGCATACTATCCACGGAAAGGTAATCCAACACTGAGAGGGGAAAACATTCCCTCCAAAATGCTTCTGGAAAGGGGATACTTACCTGAGTGAAAATTTTCAGTCTCAGGTAACATGGAAATAGGTTTTAGGGTCATGAATTAAGGACAGTGCAGGGATCTTCCCTCCTGAAATCATGCTAGGAAGCAGATGATCAGCAGAAGAGAATCTCTTATTTAGCCCACCTGTCTGTCTCTGATGGTCATCTGAATGCCAGAACTAGATGACATTGCAGGACCATAGGGAATATGCTCAGTGCTATGAATACACATGAAGAGAGCTGCAGGTAAGGCTTAAGACAATTTTAGAAAGCAATCCAGTTACAGACAATACTTGCAAGTCAACATTTTGCATTAACACTCACTTCATGATGAGTCAACATTTTGTGTTAACATTCATGATGGTGTTAAGTAAATAATAAATGGAGGTTTCTAAAATGCATGTAAAAGCTTGTGGAGTGGAAGTAAAATGTTTGCTCTTGCAGTAAGGATGCTTACTCTGAATAAGAATGATTTTAATCCTCCGGATAATGAAAAAGGAACTGTTTTCCCATGTGTTCATGATTCGTCTTTCCATTGTCTTAATGAGGACATTGTGAATCATTCTGAGGTCAGATCTTGTTTACATGTGAAGTCAGTGCTGAATATGGTTTTCATGGGTTTGCATCTTCTTTTCGAAAACCGTTGTTTTAAACCTATACAGAACGAGCATGTATTTCTATTTCAAAGTTGTATCTTAAATATATAATTTTTTCATGATACACAGACAAAAGTTTTGCAGTGTAACAAGCTGGCATTATCTATTGTCCAGGTGGTTTAAACCAAGTTATCTTTTACCTATTGCTATTTTATCATCTGCTTCACACCTTCAGCAAAGCTACAGTCTCAACCTGACCTACTGAAATTGAAAATGTAACCTTCCCAAAATAACAGATGAGGGATTCTTTGTGTTGACATTTTGTGTGGATCTTATTCTCTGAGTCTGTGACCTACCACATGGAGAAACTTCTAAAAACTACCGACTTGCAATACCAGAGACAGTTACAAGCGCCTGGAGGGGTCTAGATCCATTGAACTACTCTTGCAGTGTTAACTCTAATGATCACAGAGGTTGAAAATAATGGGGAAAACGAACAGCTCACTCTGCTAAAGAGTGTTGTCTTGGCAGTTCACGGTGCTTGTGACTTCATTCTTACATCTAAAATCACAAGACCAAATATATTCTCCCGTGATTTAAGCACTGGAGATAATGAAAAATTGTGCACAATGCAACTGTACAAAACCAACAAGATATGAAACACATTATGTTTTCAGTAAATTATTTGGTGCATTTAGGAGGGAGCAGATGAACCTGTACAGGGGCTCAGGCATTCAAGATCAGCACAGATGATTAAAAGACTATATTTATTGTGATTGCAAACTCTGGGAGGGATACAAAGAACAGCATAAGAAGATTCTTCCAACAGAGCTTTGAGTTTGAATGGCAGCCGCCTTCTCTTGCCATACAGCTAATGTGTTTTCAAATCAAGGGGACTGTCAAAAACAGTTTGTGTGATATAGCATGAGGGTTTGCTGTTACGAGATAAAAAGCCCTAAAAATATCTTTGGAAAGTGACCTATGTATGATATGTGAACACTCACTACATTTTCAGTTTTTGCAAAATGTTGGAAACATGATTGACTTGAACTCGGAAAATGTTTTCCCAGTGTCTCAAATTGTAACTGTCATCCGAGAAAGGAAATCCCAAGAGATCTGAAGTGCTCAGAAATGATAATTCCTTGTAAAATCTTTTGTAGCTTTTTCTAACCACAATTTGCCTGAAATAATCAATTTAATTGCTAACAGAGCTGAGCTGCCGTACCCCACTTTTTCACCCATATGGCCAAGGAAAGCACATAACTTTGTAGTATAGGAGACGTGCATCAGAATCTCACTATATCAATATTACTCTTCCCTGTGAAATGTTTTATTTCCTTTTGCCTTCCTTTTTTTTAATTGATTGATCTTATTATTTTAATGCTTGTATAATATTGTAGGCAGTGGTCCAAAGTCATTCTGAATCTACATTTCAAGTCAACAAACAAGTTATCAATGCATATAGAATAAATCATTATAACACAGAATATAAGAACACATTTGCACATCTGAAATGTGTATCTGATTTCTAATGTCCTCTAGTCCTATCTTTTTTATCTTTTTTTTTACTAGCATATTTACCTGGTATTGCCTGGGTATCAGAGGGGCCATTGCACACCTGCTTTCATCTTTCTATTTTCCTCTTCTCATAATTTTCTGGGGATGTTTAGCCTGAAGTAAAGAAGGCTGAGAAGAGACATGATAGCCATGTATAAATATGTGAGAGGAAGTCATGGGGGAGCAAGCTTGTTTTCTGCTGCCCTGGAGACTATGACGGGGAACAATGACTTCAAACTACAAGAAAGAAGATTCTGTCTGAACATTAGAAAGAACTCCATTACTCTGAGAGCTGTTCAGCAGTGGAACTCTCTGCCCCAGAGTGTGATGGAGGCTCCTTCTTTGGAGGCTTTTAAACAGAGCCTGGATGGCCATCTGTCAGGGTGCTTTGGATGCGATTTTCCTTCTTCTTGGCAGGGGGTTGGATTGGATGGCCCACTATGTCTCTTCCAACTCTATGATTCCATATATTTATGTAGGCATTTCTTTTCTTCGTTATTGTTTTCTTTGCTCTCTTGTTTTCAATGTTAAATGTTTTTAATATTTAAATGTTTAATTTTAAAGTAATTGTTCCTTTATTGTTTTGTACTTTGTTCTAATGGGAACTACTTGTGCAACATGCCATAGATCTTGCAACAGCTTTGAGGCCCTGCAATAATTTGAATATAAAAACAGAATATATAAACATGAGCATTAAAATATTAAAATGCAATATAAATATATAAAAATTAAAAAGTAATGTTCAGATGGGCAAAAAAAATTCTTGTTTTCATAGGGGTATGGAATGCTAAAATTATTTAGAAATGGGAGATGAGATGTGTAACAATATTTAAAGCAATATAACTTTTTGAGAAATCACATTTTGAATCAGAGATGGAACCAATCTATATAAATAAAAATTTAATGTTCGTTTGTGGGATTAACATAACTCAAAAACCACTGGATGAATTGACACCAAATTTGGACACAAGACACCTATCAGGCCAACGAGTGACCATCTCTCATAAAAATATTGAAAAACATAGTGTAAGGGACTTAAAAAGCCAGAAAACAAAAATACATTACAATTCATGTGCATAACCACACAAATACACATATACACAAATATATACATACACATATTATACAGATATATGCAAACACATATACACAGACTGGGCCACAGCAATGTGTGGCAGGGGATGGCTAGTATATGATAATTTCACTCAAGGAAACTGGTGCCCTATCTGCACTGACCATTTAATGCAGTCTCAAACTGGTATTGAAGTGGTTACTCTATGCTGATAATTACACAAGAAATCCTGGAGCCTGTTTTGAGACCAGTTGGTGATTCCACAAACTGATGTGCATTATGGGGTTACTTTCACATGGCTTTGTGGGAGTTTGTTGTCTGGCTGCTGCTATTTGAAGCTAGCTCCGAACTGCATTAATGATCAGTGTAGATGGGTTCTGAGTCCTTGTCAAAACAGCTTGATACATTTGGTGTTCTTGACAGCCCAAAACATAATGGATTGTACCTGTGACTCTTTGTTTTGGGGATTCTTCTTGCAGCTATATATGAGTATTTGTGCATGTACATATGTCAAGTCGTTGCTGTGTTTAAGTCAAGGGAATATTTTCCTTGGGGAGATATCATTTAGACACTTATTAAAAGTCTCCCTTGCCTCAAAACCTGTTTCCTTGATTTTATTGGGTTTCCCCCTATTGCACGGCCTTTAGAGATAACAAGTTTCATATAGGACGCAAATGTACAGGCAAGGAAATGCTAATTGCTGTTTTTTTTTTCTCCTGTCTTCCAATTCTCAGATGCTTAAGAAACCCATTGCTGCATTGGTCCCAGTTCCACTGACTCGCTGCTCAAGAGGAAACGCACTCACTGTTTCATCAGCCAAGCACAACTGCACTTTGCACTGATTGCTTCTCCGTCTCCACATGGCCTTTCTACTTGTGTCAGCATACCTTTTGCTGACCCGTGCCCACGGTACTCCAGTTGAGAATGGGGCCCTCATGGAGACCCTGAAGTCGCAAGTCCTCTTGCTCAGCAATAAGAGTGAACACTACTCAGCACAAGTGAGACCTCCTGGGACAAGCAGGCGAATACCTCAAACAATCATTATCGGAGTTCGTAAAGGTGGCACGAGGGCTTTACTTGAAATGTTGGATGTGCACCCGAACATTGTGGTGGCAGCTACTGAAGTTCACTTTTTTGACTGGGATGAAAACTATGTGAAGGGAATAGAATGGTATAGGAGCCTGATGCCGTTTTCATATGAAAATCAAATAACTATTGAGAAAACACCAGGCTATTTTACCTCGCCACAGGCTCCCGAAAGGATTCATGATATGAATAGCTCTATTAAACTGCTGCTTATTCTCAGAGACCCCACGGAGAGAGTTATCTCTGATTATACCCAAGTCTACTACAATAGACTGGAAAGCCACAAGCCGGTTCAGCTCTTTGAAGACATTGTTATTAAAAATGGAGTACTTAATACCAAATACAAGGCTATCCAGAGGAGCCTGTATGACATCCATATGGAGAGATGGCTGAAACATTTCCATTTGGATCAAATGCACATAGTAGATGGAAATACTTTGATCAAGGACCCACTTCCTGAACTGCAAAAAGTGGAAAGATTTCTTAACCTGCCTTCCAAAATCATGTCTTCAAATTTTTATTTTAACCAGACCAAGGGGTTCTATTGCATTAGGAGCGATGGAAGAGAGAGGTGTTTACACGAATCAAAAGGGCGCCCACATCCTATTGTCAACAGTACTGTTTTAGAGCAACTGTACTCTTACTTCAGAGAGCACAATGCAAAATTTTACAGAATGATTAAACATTCTTTTGACTGGCATTAGTTACTTTTGGGTTGAAGAAAAAGATTTATATATATAGTCCTGCCGTAATTTATTTGAAAGCACTTCCTTATAAACTTTGGGTTGCATTTGCCTTGATGTGAAGACCAGCGTTTGCTTCCCTGGGTTGTAGCACTAGGAGTCGATTATGTTA
This sequence comes from Anolis sagrei, assembly GCF_037176765.1. Taxonomy (NCBI): domain Eukaryota; kingdom Metazoa; phylum Chordata; class Lepidosauria; order Squamata; family Anolidae; genus Anolis; species Anolis sagrei. The sequence continues at coordinate 188,504,193 of NC_090023.1, forward strand.
AATGGCAGGCACGCTTTTAATCTGCGGGATTCATATTGGCTTGTAACTATAGTAATGAACTTGATTGCACCAGTCCAAGGCCACTGACTTCAATGGAGTTATTTCAAAGTTACACATGTATAGCCGAACTACTCATTTGTCTCTTTTTATTCAAATTTATGAGCAAATGGAATATCACAAATAACCATTCCTTAACTGATGGGGGATTTTTAAAAAAAAATATGTGAAACTGAAATGGTATAATTCTAATATATGGGTTTGTTGGCTGCTTTTATTTTTCTCTCCAATTCCATGACAGTGAGATTGATTTCTAGAAATTATTATTATTATTATTATTATTATTATTATTATTGAAAATGGGGAGTTGAACTGGCTCTATTATTTTTAAATCTTTTTGTGAAATGAAAATTGTGAAGTATATCCAGCTTAAATGAGTTTGGAGAATATTATTTCCCATGGATCTCCTCCGTTTAGATTATTTGTACATTATTACCCATATGAGTAAGAAAATTGATTAACCTCTTTGAGCAAGACTTCAGCTTTTATTATTCACAATACAAGTAAGTGAGGGCTCTAAAAATTGTCCCATTTGACACCCTAGACATCAGAAATCACACAGCTATACATTTAATCACAAATATTCTGAACCAACTGTTTGTTTTCAAGTACCCTTCATTATTACACACTTATTGGACTTGTTTGTATTTTGTAACCATATGTTCCAATTGTTTATATTACTAATTTGGCACAGAATTTATAGCAAAAAAAATTAATTGCCTGCTCTCCAATGTGTGGAGTAACTTTTGTAATATCTATTTGCAAACCATAAGATGTACTCAGAGTGCAAAGTAACTTTATGTGGTATTGTATACTATACACACAATATTCAAAATATCAAGTATAGGTTTCTGATTTATCTATAAAATTATCAATCTATATAGGTGCAGTATGATTTGTTTATTTATAATATCTTTTTATTTGACAGTGTAATGGGTTTCTCTCGTTTGAAATATTTGGCTTTTTTTCTTTGGAAACTCACGGACTGTTTATTGATGGGTGTATTGTTTGTTTTCCATGTGTGTTGATTACATACACAGCATGTGGAGAAAATATGTGTACATAATGAGCCCTTTCTATTTACAGGTCTCCAATCATGCTTACAGATAGAAAGGTCTGGGAAACCATTTGCAGTGAGTTCCATCATCAACACCAAAGAAACAAAGCAAAGAAGCTTATGCAAAAAAAAAAAGTTTTCAATCATAAATAGTTAACACAGAATCACAGAGCTAGAAGATAATTTGAAGCTTATCTAGTCTAAGATACTGATTTTTTATTATGTCAAAGGCAAATTGAGAATACTGCAAGTCGCTTCTGGTGTGTGAGAATTGGCCGTCTGCAAGGATATTGCCCAGGGGACGTCTGGATGTGTTACAATCCTGTGGGAGGCTTCTCTCATGTCCCTGCATGGGAAGCTGGGGCTGACAGATAGTAGCTCACCCCGTCTCCCAGATTCAAACCACCAACATGATCATCAAGTTTGCAGATGACACCAAATTGGGAGGGATAGCCAATACTCCAGAGGACAGGAGCAGAATTCAAAACGATCTTGACAGATTAGAGAGATGGGCCAAAACTAACAAAATGATGTTCAACAGTGACAAATGCAAGATACTCCACTTAGGCAGAAAAAACGAAACACAAAGATACAGAATGGGGGAAGCCTGGCTTGAGAGCAATACATGTGATAAAGATCTTGGAGTCCTCGTGGACAACAAGTTAAACATGAGCCAACAATGTTATGTAGCAGCAAAAAACCATTGGTTTTATGGTTCACAAGGCGATAAAACTGCTCCGACACACAGTCGTAAAACAATAAACCAATTAATTTTTATTTACAGTCTATATACATAGCAGAGTTGCATGGCAGTCTGCTCACGGCAAACGACAACCTCAGTAATGGCTTCTAGCCTACTTCTTCATACTCAGTAGAACACGCCTCCTTCACATTCCATACAAGGCATTATACGTCACACACAGGAAGCAGGAACTAACACACTTAACACAATGTCTGCTGAACATTATTTCATATGCATGTTTACAGCATTAAATCACATTTTGGAAATCTACATAACCCTAAATACAGAAACTGACCAAAAAAAGGCCAATGGGATTTTGGCCTGCATCAATAGGAGCATAGTGTCTAGATCTAGGGAAGTAATGCTACCCCTCTATTCTGCTTTGGTTAGACCACACCTGGAATATTTGTGTCCAATTGTGGGCACCACAATTCAAGAGAGATATTGACAAGCTGGAATGTGTCCAGAGGAGAGCGACTAAAATGATCAAGAGTCTGGAGAACAAGCCCTATGAGGAGCGGCTTAAAGAGCTAGGCACGTTTAGCCTGAAGAAGAGAAGGCTGAGAGGCGATATGATAGCCATGTATAAATATGTGAGAGGAAGCCACAGGGAGGAGGGAGCAAGTTTTTTTTCTGCTGCCCTGGAGACTAGGATGCGGAACAATGGCTTCAAACTACAAGAAAGGAGATTCCATCTGAACATTAGGAAGAACTTCCTGACTGTGAGAGCTGTTCAGCAGTGGAACTCTCTGCCCCGAAGTGTGCTGGAGACTCCTTCTTTGGAGGCTTTTAAACAGAGGCTGGATGGCCATCTGTCAGGGTGCTTTGAATGCAATATTCCTGCTTCTTGGCAGGAGGTTGGACTGGATGGCCCATGAGGTCTCTTCCAGCTCTATTATTCTATGATTCTAACCTTTAAGTCTTCAGGTCAGAAGTTCAGCTGGCACAAGGGTTTATAACCCATTGCACAACCACGGCTCTCTAAGATTGTGATGATGCAGGGAATCCATTACTTCAGCTTCTCCAATCCAATCCAGCTCCTGTTTAAAAAGCTTTTTCTGAAGGAGTGCTTTTTGCTCCATTGTCAAACACCTAGTAAAGTCTTCCTAATGTTTAGTTGCACTCCCCCCCACCTCCACCTTTTTTTCAGCTGGTTCAACTGTACACTTCAGAGCCACATAAATATTTGAAGATACCCATCGCATCAACTCTTCCATTATTCCTATCACACATCACTATAACTCTGTCAGGAGAAAGCCATGCATGAAAACCTCCTTGTGCCCTAAGCCCTCATGTTTTTGCTGGAAAAGCAAATCACTCACAGAAACACTGCAAACAATACCATTACACCTGTGTCTCTACAAGAGAATCAAACATCTAGCCAAAAGGAGGGTGAGGGGGGAGGATGGAAGGGTACAAGTATAGTAGAAAGCTCAAAGAGATCAGCAGTTTCGCATACCTGTCAGGATTCATATCCTACCATAGGGAAGCATTAAAGTGACCACTGTACTTACTTTCTTTGGTGATCCCTTGTTGGAGTATGATGGCCTTCCAAGTATAATGTCTTGGTGGCGGATGCATAGGTGGCTGTGGAGCCCTATTCTTGTTCCGCATGTTCTTCCACAGTAAGGACATCGGTTTACAGGTGGAAGGAGGTCCCGGTCAGGGTTGGCTTGACGTGCCTTCTTCTTGGTATTTTTCTCCTTTTCACCCTCCATTCATGCCTCTTCAAATTCCATAGCACTACTAGTCACAGCTGACCTCCAGTTGGAGCACTCAAGTGCCAAGGCTTCCCAGTTCTCTGTGTCTCTGCCAAAGTTTTGAAGGTTTGCTTTAAACCCATCTTTAAATCTCTTTTCCTATATAAAGCTGAGCAAATGTGCGTCACCAAGGCGGAGACATTACATCTCATCCATTGTCTCCATATGAAAGGCTACAAGGCAAGAAATATATTGGGGAGGGAGGCAAGAGCTTGAATGACACTGAAGGTCCTTGCATTCCTCACGACTACCCCTTGCTCCTTCCATCTACTGATATCTTTGCTAGTGAGATGAGTTGGGCAAAGGTTTGGGGTAAAGGAGCACATTGCCCATATCCTCAGGATCTTGGAAGGCCACACTGCAAATATAGCAAACTTCTGGGTCACTTCCAGTTGGGAAAAAACAACTTGTGGACTCAAAATGCTCTAAACCAGGGGTCCTCAAACTAAGGCCCGAGGGCCGGATACAGCCCTCCAAGGTCATTTACCCGGCCCTCACTCAGGGTCAATTTAAGCCTTAAAGGACTTGAAAGCACACAACAACAACAACAATAACAACAACAACAACAACAATCCTATCTAATCAGCCAAAAGCAGGCCCAAACTTCCCATTGAAATACTAATACGTTTATATTTCTTAAAACTGTTCTTCATTTTAATTGTATTGTTTTAAAGTGTTTTTTGCACTATAAATACAATATGTGCAGTGTGCATAGAAATTCATGATTTTTTCAAATTGTAATCTGGCCCTCCAAGAGTTTGAGGGACTGTGACCTGGCCCTCTGTTTAAAATGTTTGAGGACCCCTGATCTAAACTATAAAGGGCATTTTTGAATACACAAATCCTTCCACATTTGGGGAATCATGGAAGCATATATATTCTGAGGCTCACACTTTGATTTCGACTGCTTGATTAAACCTCACACCTATCCCATCGGAAGCATAAGGTAATACAGAAGATTCATCCTTTTTTATCTCCACAAAATCTTTTGTGAAATAGATTAGACTAGGAAAGTGTGTTACTACAGCACCTTCACTTGAGAAACACACTCATTTTATCTTCTAGTTAGCCTATAGCCATTCAACCAAGAAGCCACCATATCTATTAGCCATTGATAGCTTTCCCACCACTAATTTGTCTAATTTTCTTTTAAAACTACTGCCACCTATTGGACTATTTACTAAAACTCCATATTGTAACTATATACTTTGTAATAAACTTCTATTTAAAAAAAGAGCAACACTCAAAAAATGGGAATTCTAGACCGGAAACAATCAGGACCAGCAAACACCTCCCAACAAAGGATTCCCCCAGGTAGGAACAATCAGGCTTTTCAGCTGCAAGCCATTCAATGCTAATCAAGGTGGCCAACTGCCACATTCACACTTGCCTCAAACAGAATGTCCCTGGACATTCCACAGATGTGTAAATCCTACATGCCTAGTTTCCAAAAAGCCTCACAACCTCTGAAGATGCCTGCCATAGATGGGGTGAAACATCAGGAGAGAATGCTTCTGGAACATGCCCATACAATCTGGAAAACTCACAGCAACCCAGTGATTCTGGTCATAAAAGCCTTCGACAACACAACTTCTGTTTTGCTTGTCCTGACTCTCCCACCATTTAGATCAGTGGTTCTCAACCAGTGGGTCCCCAGGTGTTTTGCCTACAACTCCCAAAAATCCCAGCCAGTTTACCAGCTGTTAGGATTTCTGGGAATTTAAGGCCAAAACATCTGGGAATCCACAGGTTGAGAACCACTGATTTAGATGTACTCTATTGCAACTTTCTCCTCAAGTTACATAATTTTATACATCTCCGTCATGTCCCCTTCGAGTGGGTTTTATAAAAACTCTACAATAAAAAACAGCATATTCTAGTCTTTTCTCACAAGGGAGTTGTTCCTGCTTCCTTGTGGTTTAAATTGCCTTTTTTACAACCTCTGCAATACCTTTCCCTAAATACACCAATCAGAACTATACCCAGTAGGTTAGATCCAGTCTTTGACACAAGCCACATTTAGTCATAACTCAAGCCAAATGAATTCCATTGCTCTGCTTTCAATATGCCTAAGTTTGAATCCAATCCAGTATTCTGCATCATAGATTTGCATGGCAGCATTGGCAGTTTCCCAATGATCCCTGGCATGAAATTAGCTGATTCTTTTTTATATAACTTGGCTCTAAACCATGGCCAAGATCTCTTTCCTGGTCAATCCATGATCAGCCTCAGCAGTGTAGAAATCAAGAAAAAATGCCTCAAGGTATACTTATGCCCACTGACCTGTAGCAAACTGCATTAGCCATTTTATTGTTCATTCCATTGATTTTAGTGGGTTCCTTTAAATCAGTGTTTCTCAACATAGGGGTCGGGATCCCTGGGGGGGGGGATTGTGGGGCGGGTTCAGAGGGGTCGCCAAAGGCCATCAAAAAACATATTTCTGATGGTCTGAGGAACCCCTTTGGCAGAGAAGGCTGAAGATATCTCACCTGTCCTCCACTTCCTTTTTGGAAACAGACTGTGAATCTCCCACCAAAAGCCCACCTCTGCTGTGATTGGTCGGCCTCTCAGCCAAGCAGAGCGCTGTCCCTGAGACTCCAAGCAGGGAGGGGAGAGTAGGCGTGCTTGGCACATGGCAGCGTAGTGCACATGTGCAGGCAAGGGAGAGTATGCAATTGTGGAGGAAGGCCCACACCAGCGAGTCCCTTCAAGGCATGGGGGTTCTGTGTGGGAAGTTTGACCCAATTCTATCATTGATATGGTTCAGAATGCTCTTTGGTTGTAGGTGAACTATAAATCCAAGCAACTACACTCCCAAATGTCAAGGTCTATTTTCCCCAAACTCTACCCATGTTCATATTTGGGCACATTGAGTATTTATTCCACGTTTGGTCCAGATATATTACTGTTTGAGTCCACAGTGCTCTCTGGATGTAGGTGAATCTCCAAAACTCAAGGTCAATTCCCACCAAACCCAGTATTTTCTGTTGTTCATGGGAGTCTACAGTTCCATCATTGGTGGAGTTCAGAATGTTCTTTGATTGTAGGTGAACAATAAATCCCAGCAACTACAACTCCCAAATGTCAAGGTTTATTTTCTCCTAACTCCACCAGTGTTCACATTTGGGCACATTGAGTATTTGTTCCACGTTTGGTCCAGATATATTACTGTTTGAGTCCACAGTGCTCTCTGGATGTAGGTGAATTACAACTCCAAAACTCAAGGTCAATTCCCACCAAACCCAGTATTTTCTGTTGGTCATGAGAGTTCTGTGTGCCAAGTTTGCTATAGTTCCGTCATTGGTGGAGTTCAGAATGCTCTTTGATTGTAGGTGAACTATAAATACCAGCAACTACAACTCCCAAATGTCAAGGTCTATTTTCCCCAAACTCCACCAGTGTTCCACAGTGCTCTCTGGATGTAGGTTAACTACAACTCCAAAACAAGGTCAATTCCCACCAAACCCAGTATTTTCTGTTGGTCATGGTCATGGGAGTTCTGTGGTCATGGGAGTTCTGTATGCCAAGTTTGCTACAGTTCCATCATTGGTGGAGCTCTTTGATTGTAGGTGAACTATAAGTCCCAGCAACAACAACTCCTAAATGACAGAATCAATCCCCTCCCAACCCCACCAGTATTCAAATTTGGGCGTATCAGGTATTTGTGCCAAATGTGGTCCAGTGAATGAAAATACATCCTGCATATCAGATATTTACATTACAATTCATGACAGTGGCAAAATTACAGTTATGAATTAGCAATTAAAATAATGTTATGGTTGGGGGTTACCACAACACGAGAAACTGTTAAGGCAGTGGTTCTCAACCTGGGGTCCCAGATGTTTTTGGCCTACAACTCCCAGAAATCCCAGCCAGTTTACCAGCTGTTAGGATTTCTGGGAGTTGAAGGCCAAAAACATCTGGGGACCCCAGGTTGAGAACCACTGTGTTAAGGGGTCGTGGCATTGGAAAGGTTGAGAAACACTGCTTTAAACTCTCACAATTGTTTTTGGTTTTCACTATTCTGCATCATTTGATGTCTACAAACTCAACCATCTCACAACTTACTTGCAGCTCTTCCCTTCTTAAAGGCCACATTAATTCTTGAGCAAAAAACTTGTTCTTCTACATGATTAATAATGCTATCTCCAATCATGTTTTCCAGCAATTTACAAATTGGAGCTACATTGATTGCTTTCCAGGCCTGTCTTGATACAGAGGCCAATCCCAAGCACAAATTATTTTGTTAGAAGATGAGCAGTTTGATATTTGAGTTCTTTAAGAGCTGTCAGGTGGATATCATCCCACCCTGGTGATTTATTAATTTTTAATTTGGCAATCAGGCTTAAAGCCTTATCAGTTGTTACGGCAATTTGCTTTGCTTCTTCAGGATTTCACTAGCAGCAGTCATGGCGCAGTGGCACACATTGCAAAGCAGAGCTCTGTGAATGCTTGATTCAGCCGTGGCTGCAACTCTCCCAGGCAGCAGAAATGCTTCCAGTTAAAGTGGTGCACAAACATATGGCTGCAACCTCAAGTTTGCAGGGCCAGCATGTTGCTTTTCAGCACCAATTGGCAAAACACTAAGTGTTTGAATTTTCTAAAATTTATGTTTCATAGAATGTTGTCCTAATGGATTACAGATGCATAAATCTACCAGCCTTGTCATCAGAGCCTTCATCTGTTATTTACTCAAGAATTCTAGAGAAAACATTGAGAATGGACTTGATTAAACAACTTGCTAATATGAGACAAGATGCTATTATATATTGTAAAGCTCTGCTAGGCATCTTTAAGGGAAGAAAAACCCTGATTTCCTCAGGCTAGAGCAGGCATGAGCAAACTTTGGCTTTCCAGGAGTTTTGAACTTCAACTCTCAAAAATCCCAGCCAACGTGCCAACTGTTAGGAATTGTGGGAGTTGAAGTCCAAAACATTTGGAAGGCTGAAGTTTGCCCATGACTGGGCTAGAGTTATATACACTTTCACAGAAACAGTTTTAACATTGGGTTGCTGTAAGTCTTCCGGGCTGTATGGCCATGTTCTAGAAGCATTCTCTCCTGACATTTCATCCATATCGCAGGCATCCATAGGTTTAAATATCTATGGAATGTCCAAGTTAGGAGAAAGAACTCTTGTCTGCTTGAGGCAAATGAGAAAGTTGCAAATGGCCACCTTGATTAGCATTGAATGGCCCTGCTGCTTCAGAGCGTGGCTCCTTCCTGTCTGAGGGAATCCTTTGTTGGGAGGTGTTAGCTGGCCCTGAGTGTTTCATGTTGCAAATTCCCTTGGTTTTTTAGTATTCCTCTTTATTTACTTGTATAAGAAAACACTGAATTTTTGGGGTCACCAGATGTCAACAGACAACTAGAAGGCACACAAAGAAAAAATCAGAGCTTTCCCCCCTCTATTTTGACAGCAGCATATACCTTTTACAGCACGTCTCAAGCTACTTCCAAAGAGATCCACCTACAAAGAATAACAACAACAATAACAACAATACTTTATTTATATTCCGCTCTATATCCCCGAGGGGACTCAACGTGGATTACAACATACACAGATAGGCAAACATTCAATGCCTTTTAATACAGTGAAGTAACAGTGACACACAAATACACAGAACAAAGGTAAAGGTGTCCCCTTTCATCTCCGGCTTCTGGAGGTGGTACTCAACTCTGGCCATGGGGAGGTACTCTTGTTCCATTTCCAAGCCAATGAGCCTGTTGTCTATAGACACTTCCTGGTCATGTTTGCTGGCATGGCTGCATGGGTGCCTTTATTACTTTCTCGCCGAAGCAATACCTACTGATCTGCTCACATTTGCATGTTTTTGAAACCAACAGGAGCTGGAGCTAAGAGCAGGAGCTCACCCTGACCTGGGGCTTCTGGTCAGCAGTAGGTATCTAGGCTAAATGCATACAGTAGCGACACCTGTGAGGATCTCAGTTCATGATCCTGGACTCCTTCAAGCTCCTCTCTGGTAGACAAGAGAGATTCCAGTATCTGTTCTGTTCCCTGCTCTATCTGAGTTTCTCCTTCCATGATTTCAAATCTATTGGCTGTAGAAAAAGGATTTGTTTTATTTACATCTCCTTTCCATGCTAAACGATCTTCAATTCTTGTCTGTTTGGTGTGTTTTGGCTGAGGGAGTGAACCTGGGCTAACTCCAACCTGCTTTCTTCATTTCCTTTTTCCCATTGCTCAGTTTAGAAACCTTTCATGGGCTTCAAGGACTTTTAATTGAGTCTTTCTCTTTGGAGTAATCTAATCTAGGTAAAGTTGATAAAATAAAATAAAAAAGGCTATTTAATTTAAAAAAATCCTTAGAACCTGCAGCCCTCGGGAGCTCTCTCCCATATGTCTGCACCTCAGCTCAGCCAGCTGAGGACTCTCCAAAGAAAACTTTATTATATTCCCCAAACAGGCTAGGATCTGGAATATCACTAGAACCTAGTGACTAGGACGCAGGCACAGGAAGCCTTGTAAGCCCCCCAAGTCCCTTTTGGGAGACGATGGTGGGATGTAAATGATGATGATGATGATGATTATGATGATGATGATTATTATTATTATTATTATTTGAAACACTACAAGATGAGTCCACAGCAGACAAGATCACTCTATGGGCTGTTGTATTGGATCACACGTCGGACACTTCCCAAGTGCCTAGGACTGTGTGATGTATCAGCGAATAATGCGTGCAGATCCCAGTATGCTCGCAGATGGTAATTTTGTCAATGCCGGTTGTGTTTAAGTGCAGGCCAAGGTCTTTAGGCACTGCACCCAGTGTGCCGATCACCACTGGGACCACCTTTACTGGCTTGGGCCAGAGTCTTTGCAGTTCGATCTTTAAATCCTCATTATGATGATTTTTTTTTGTCGTGTCAGAAGTCGCTCCTGTTGTGAGAGAATTGGCCATCTGCAAGGACGTTGCCCAGGGGACGCCCGGATGATTTGATGTTTTTATCATCCTTGTGGGAGGCTTCTCTCATGTCCCCACATGAGGAGCTGGAGCTGATAGAGGGAGCTCATCTGCCTCTCCCCGGATTCGAAACTGTGACCTGTCGGTCTTCAGTCCTGCCGGCACAGGGCTTTAACCCACTGCGCCACCGGGGGCTCCGGTGGCTTATTATTATTATTATCATCATCATTACTAAAGTTGGATGCACCCGATATACCTACTCTTTAAAGCAGTGGTTCCCAACCTTTTTTTGACCAGGGACCACTTTGACTAGGGACCATTTGACCAGAGACCACTCTCCAAATTTGGTACCAATCAGTTTTTGGTCAACTTTAGATTCAGTTTGGAGTGCTGATTCAGAAAAATGCATTGGATAGACCATATCAGCTCTAGTTTCTGATACAGACCACATACCATGGTCAGTGACAGGGAAAGAGTGGCAGGCAGTGGGAAAGGAACGGAAATAAATTAAAGAAAGAAAGAAACAGGAAAGGGGCTCACGGACCAGATTTACATCCTCACAGCCCACTGGTGGTCCTCGGCCCACAGGTTAAGAACCACTGCTTTAAAGTGTTGGGTGGTGAATGTGTATAGCTACTGTTGAGAAATATCATGGGGATGGATTCTCTGAATAGCATTCAGAGGTTGCCTCTTGATCCCTACCCCACATTTAAAGGGCGACAAGTGAATATTCACTCTGGACAAACACCACAGAGTGGTTCAATCATGAAGGCTGTACAATGAAGTATTGCAAACAATCTTCTGATAAGAATAAATCAGCCTTGTAAGTACCTACCTGGAAATTGTCTGAGGTCTTCCCATGTCCTCCTGGTGAAAAAAAAATCCAGCAAGAGAGGAGCACTTATTTATTTATTATTTACTAGCTGTCCCCTGCCACGCGTTGCTGTGGCCCAGTCTGGTAATCTGGAAAATAAAGTAACGAGAAAGTGTTGGTTTCTAATATATGTAATGTCTTTCTGCTTGTGTGTAAACAGTATTTCTTGCTGTTTCTTTGCCAGTGTTGATGTGGAGACTGTCTGGTTTGCCTACTCTGGAACATGCAACATATGATTGTCCTTCTTCAGGGGTCCCTTTCAAATCTTTGATACTGCATCTATCATATACATATATGTGTGTGTGTGAATGGCTGGATGGCCCTTTGTCAAGAGGGCTTTGATTATGTTTTCTAGCCCTGGTGAAGGGAGTTGGATGGATGGCCTTAAGGCAGCCTGGGAAGTCAACCTGGGATGTCAAGACCCGGGGGGGGGGGCACCAGGGGGGTGTCAGAAGGGTTGCCAAGGACCACCAGAAAACACAGTATCTGGGGTTCTGTGTGGGAAGTTTGCCCCAATTCTATCGTTGGTGGGGTTCAGAATGATCCTTGATTGTAGGGGAACTATAAATCCCAGTAACGACAACTCCCAAATGTCAAGGGTTATTTCCCCCAAACTCCATCTGTGTTTATATTTGACCATATTGAGTATTCGTGCCAAGTTTGGTCCAGATCCATCATTGTTTGAGTCAACAGTGTTCTCTGGATGTAGGTGAACTACGGCTCCAAAACTCAAGATCAATGCCCACCAAACCCTTCTAGTGTTTTCTGTTGGTCAGGGGAGTCCTGTGTGCCAAGTTTGGTTCAATTCCATCGTTGGTGGAGTTCAGAATGCTTTTTGATTATAGGTGAACTATCAATCCCAGCAACTACAACTCCCAAATGACAAAATCATAATTTTTTTGAGTGATGGTCAATTTGTTGCCAAATTTGGTGTGAATTGTTCATTGGTTCTTTTGTTTTTAAGGTACTCATTACACACAGAGCATTTATATATATCTATAGATTTAAAACTTTTATATCCCGATCTTCTCAACCTCCGTAGAGGGACTCAGACTGGCACTTGTCCAGATATGTTGCAGGTGTTGATTTTTCTGACTAGGACAGAAGTTTGCACTTATTGACTCTTTGGCTCCCTTTGTTATAAAAAAATATAGGGAGGGTGAGGAACAGGAGAGGAAAGGAATGAATCCTGAGCTCATGCTTTCAAATAAAAAAACCCTAGCACTCTGAAAATTTAAGCTGTTGCCTATTAAAAATTAATTTGATCCCCCTTCACGTTGCTAAGATACGACCATCAAGATGTTGCTTGCCTTTTTCACTCAGTCTGCAGAAAAAACTATGATGATAATAACATGAATCCTTTTGCTCTCGTCCAGTTACCCAATTAACAGTTAGCTAAATCTAACACTTTGGAGACCACTCACGCAACTTCAAGTTGCTATTGTTCATTCTGTTTCTCCCTATGGGTGTTTGAAGGAGGCCATCTATGAATTCAGCTTTGGAACGCAACAGCCTCAGCTATTCTTGATCAGCACTTCGAAATAGTTCATTAAATGCCCAAAGCACAGACCAAGGAGTTTTTTAAAAATTAAAGCTATATATTGTCTTGGTCGGAATCACTGGGTTATTGAAGGTTTTTCAGGCTATATGGCCATGTTCTAGAAGAATTTTCTCCTGATGTTTCACCTTCATCTGTGGCAGGCATTCTCAGAGGTTGTGAGGTCTGTTGGAAACTAGGAATATTGGGTTTATATATCTGTGGAAAGTCTAGGGTGGGAGAAAGAACTCTTGTCTGTTGGAGCAAGATGTGAATGTTTCAATTGGCCACCATGATTAGCATTAGATGACCTGACAGTTTTTAGACATGGGTTGTTACTTCCTGGGGGAATCCTTTGTTGAGAGGTGATTAGCTGTCCCTGATTATTTCTTGTCTGGATTCCCTGTTTGGCGTGTTTGGTCCAGCACTTCTGTATTAAAAACTCAAAAATTATAACAGTAATGACTTCATTACGTGAGGTTCTTGATTTGGGGAATCCGCAGGACAATTTTGTCATCCAGTGCCCCCGCATCACTTGCATCACATACTTACCCATCAAACACTGGAAAACTTTTCCAACTTTCTCCTGTGCTGTCCCCATTTTCAATCCAAACACAGGTAGTCTCTTGTGTTCAGAGTTTCCCACCATAGAATAGTTCACCAACTCAGATAGCATGGAGCCTTGCTAGAAGTAGCTATGTGTCATGTGATGGGATCCAGTGGACTCCATGCTGGCTGTGTCAGCGAACTGTTCTAGAAAGGGGGAGGGGAAGTAATGTGACGAGGTTGTAAGTCATTTCTAACCCTAAGACAAATCGGTCATGGGTTCTCTTGGCAAAATTGCTTGCCATCCTCTGAAACAGAGACTGTGACTTGCCCGATCTATATAAATAAAAATGTAATGTTTGTTTGTGGGATTAACATAACTCAAAAACCCCTGGATGAATTGACACGAAATTTGGACGCTACACCCCTAACAGACTGATGAGTGACCATCACTCATAAACCCCACCCAAAAATAGCAGAAAGGACTTAAAAACCCAAAAAAGCTAAATGACAATACAGCGCATGCGCAAAAATGACAGTTCCCAGCATCCCCTAGACCAGGCCCTTTAGGGGAGGAAGATGCTCCAAATGCACTGCTTCCAAACTGCAAGCTTGCTTCTCCTTGGAATTCTTTGAGAGCATCCCAATCCATACATATTTCCTATTCCTGGACTGCAACTCACAGCAATCCTCCAGATAGATAAGACAGAAAGATTAGATAGAGATAGATAATAGGTAGACAGATCTATCAGGAGGACTGCTGGGAGTTACAGTCCAGGAATAGGTAGAGAAGGAAGAAAGGAGAGAAAGAAAATGGGAGGGAAAGAAAGGAAAGAGGTAGAGAGGAAGGAAGGAAGGAAGGAAGGAAGGAAGGAAGGAAGGAAGGAAGGAAGGAAGGAAGGAAGGAAGGAAGGAAAGAAAGAAAGAAAGAAAAAAAGAAAGAGAGAGAGAGAGAGAAGGAGAGAAAGAGGAAGGGAAGGTTGGCCACAGCAATGCGTGGTGGGTACAGCTAGTTTTACCATAAAGATTTCCATGTAGGCACTGGCACTCTCCAGAATCCTAGACCAACCCCTATACCACTACACCTGGTTAAATGTATCACTTCTGTAGAACTTTGTTCTTACTGTGTTGCCAAGTTCATCCTTTTTTAAAGCACTCTTAAGTGTTTGACTCAACCAGAGTTTTCCCTTCCATAACTGTTAGATCATACACAAGTTTGAAGTTAACCCCCTTCACATATTAGTACAGGGGTTCAAATTCATTTCATTGACGGCCACATCAGCCTTATGGTTACCAAATTTAGATATTATTGAATGATAACTCCCATCACTTTTGCTTATGTCCAATGCAGCTGGAGATAATGGGAATTGCAACCTAGCAGCACTTGTGGCTCTGAGGTTGGAGAAAGGCTAAAGGACATTTTAAAGTCAGACATTATATCCGCAAGTGTTGTATCTAAATTCAAACCCCACTATCCTGACTAAACAGAATGAACCACAGGCTTCCAGATGCTACTGCATTACAGCACCCATCAGCTGTAATAATGTCTAATGATGATGAATACAGGTGTTGTAGTCCAGCATCTGGAGGGCCACATAAATATCATGACAGCCTGCATTCAACCCATGGGCCTTGAGTTTGACACATGTATGTTAGAAGTAGTGGAAGAGTGGGTTTATGCACCATCTCCTGTTTGCTTATCTTTAAAATTGGGATAGTAAAAGTACACATGAAAATGGTATGTCTACCTTTTAAATCTTCTTAAAGATGCTCTCCAATGTGCTGAATTCATTTGGGGAGTAGACTTCAACACATTGGGTAACTCCTTTGATGTACAAACTAAAACCTGGAGCAGATTCACTCTGACACATGAAAGCCATGAGCTCCCACTGTCTAAAAGTAACTTGTCATGCACTATTACTTTTAAATTTTGATTTAAATCATAAAAAGGAAAAGTAACAACCCAATTGAATCCTATTCTCAAATTTTTGGATGTCAAAAGGAGTCTTTTTCCATGGCTATGAGTGATACTCATTACATTAAAAAATAACAATATCACGAATTGCTACGTTATTTTATGAAAGCAGCACTCGAATGTCCTTGTTACCATGAAAATATTAAGTTACAGGTAGCATCATTATCTGTAATATTAAAATGTCAAGGTCTGAAGCTGAATCCCATTTTGTGGATTGTAACAAAAATAAACCCATTGTTAGTAAATGCAATATCCCCACAACAGATGTGTACCACGCAGAGAGAGTGTTTGAACTCCATGCACCAAATGAGTTCACAGCTGTGTACTGTAACATGAAGAAGGCCTTGGGGTATATTTTCAAATGCCTGCATTATGTCAACAGCATGGTGTGAGAGCTTGTTGCAACACTGTTCCTGTACCACTGATGCGAAGAGCCCACTCAACTGATTCAGGCATATCCAGTTCTTGGAGGGGGAAGATAAGAAGACCCTACTCCAAGTAGTCTTATCCCAGTAAAGTTTGAGCACATCTCAAATCCCAAGTATAAACATCAGAAGGAGACACCATCAGATTTTTTAGACTTACATTTCATCTCTCAGCCTCTCAATCCCCAATTTGAATGACTTAATCCTGTGGAATATTGGCCATTGTCCGAACAACTGACCAAACACTTCTACATGTTTGTGTTTTTGCAGGTGACACTGTTGTTATTGTTGTGTGCGTTCAAGTCAACTCATCTGGTAACATTATCATGAGTCTTCTTGATAAGATTTATTCAATACAGTTTTGCTATCGTCTTCTTCTGAGAGAAGGACTTGTGAGAGGTCCCAATGGGTTTCCATGATTGAGCAGGGATTCAAACTCTGGTCTCCCTGGTTTCTGGGCCAACATTAAAACCACTACAACATGCTGGCATTCGCCCATTTAACGTCTGTTGTTTTTGTAAGCTGCCTTGGGTAACCAATGGAATCAAAAAGAGGAGGAGAAGGAGAAGGAAGATATTTATTATTATTTTATTATTTTGAATATTTGTACCCCGCCCTTCTCAACCCCCTGGGGGAGACTCAGGGTGGCTTCCAATCGGCAGCAATTCAATGCCTAAATATATACATAGTAAAGACAAACAGTCAATAATTATAAATAGTTAAAAAGATTAAAATAATACAATTAAAATCTACTAAGAATTACCACTCCGGTGGCCATTATTAGCCAAAAACTGTGATTGGATGCTCCATCAAACTTATCCATAATCCATTTCCAAGCCATTGACAACATTGTTATTGTCATTGTCTGCTTAATTACTCGAAGGCCTGATCCCACATCTATGTTTTTTACTTTTTTCTAAAGGTGAGGAGGGATGAAGATGAGCTAATTTCCCCGAGGAGTGAGTTCCACAGGCGGGGGCCACCACCGAGAAGGCCCTGTCCCTTGTTCCCACCAAGCATGTTTGAGACAGAGGTGGGGCCAAGAGCAGGGCCTCCCCAGAAGATGTTAAATTCCGAGGTGGGACGTAGAAGGAGATACGTTCGGGCAGGTATGCTGGACCCGAGCCGTATAGGGTTTTATAGGTCAAAACCAGCACTTTGAATTGTGCTCGGAATAGGATTGGCAGCCAGTGGAGCTGAAATACCAGGGGGATGGTGTGCTCCCTGTATGATACTCCAGTAAGTAATCTAGCTGCCACCCGTTGGACTAATTGAAGTTTCCGAACAGTCTTCAAAGATAACCCCACGTAGAGTCACTGAGTTTGTGAGGTTTGATTTCTCGCTATCCTTGTATCGCCTCATTGCCTCATGTGTACATGTGTACATACAGATATGTTTAATGTAGGCAGAGGTGTGATATCCAAAGGTCTTGGTATACAGCCCCTTTGGCATGCCTGCCCTGTCGTGTTGCACCTTCCAAACCCTTCCAGTATTTTCTGTTGGTCATGGGAGTTCTATGTGCCAAGTTGGGTTCAATTCCATTGTTGGTGGAGTTCAGAATGCTCTTTGATTTTAGGTTAACTATCAATCCCAGCAACTACAACTCCCAAATGACAAAATCAATCCCCCTCCAACCCCATCAGTATTCAAATTTGGGTGTATCAGGTATTTGTACCAAATTTGGTCCAGTGAATGAAAATACACCCTGCATATCAGATATTTACACTATGATTCATAGCAGTAGCAAAATTATAGTTATGAAGTCGCAACCAAAATAATGTTATGGTTGCGGGTCACCACAACATGAGGAACTGTATTAAGGGATTGTAGCATAGGAAGGTTGAGAACCACTGCTCTACGTCTATTCCTGCTTCACATATGATATTTTCAGGTCAAATAACGTAATAAAATTCAGACTTCCCTGACAATCCTGCCAATTGGAAACTATTCCAATTCCTGTCCTCTGTCCTAACAGTAGCCTTTTGTCTTGAGCACAGATATTGTGGTCCGTCCATGTACCAGCAAAATACCAACCACTATATTTGGATCCTTCTTCAGCAATTTCCCATTGCATTCTTTCCTCCCTCCTAATAGACTACCTTTTCCTCATCAGACATTCCTTGCTTGTTTGAAACACTGTTTGGAAACCATCTGTTAAGTCTCTACAGGAATGCAAGATTTCTATAGCCCATAACAGTTCCGTTATTCTGAATCCAGCTGTGCTGCACAGACACCTCTGCTCCGAAATGGCTCCTTATTTTTGAAATGTTGATCTGGTAACCCTTCTGTGCATTGTGATCAAAGGAAGCTGGGTTCCATTCCTCTCCTTTAATACTGAAGCCCAAGGTGTTTATTTTACATAAACACATCTTTGCTGACAGTCAGTGCCTGGCTTTGATTTGTCTCTCTGTACAGATTCTTTTTGAATTAATTCCAGCTTTACTAATTCATGAAATGAGGAGATTTGACCTTAAAATGCTTCTCCCAAAGCTGAGAGAATAAAAGCAACAACATACCCTGTTACCAGTTTCACTTGTAACTGAATGTTTTTATAGCAATACAGTAGTGGAAGTTCCATCATCCATGGTCAACCCTCCTCCAAAACAGCACCAGGATGTAGAGTGGGTCATGGGGGCTCTGTGTGCCAAGTTTGGTCGTGATTGGTCATTAGATGAGGGTTGCAGCAGTCTTGGGAAGTGAGTGGAGGTACTTGAAGTCCCATCATCCATTGTCTGTTCTCTCCCAAACCTTACCAGAATATTGAGTTGGCCATGGGGGCTCTCTGTGCCAAGTTTGGTCTTCATCAATCATTGGATGAGGGTCTCAGTGGTTTCACTAAGTGAGTGATGGAACTGCAAGTCCCATTGTCCATGGTGCATCATCCTCCAAACCGCACCAGGATGTAGAGTGCATCATGGAGACCCGGTGTGCCAAGTTTGTTCCTTATCGGAAATTGGATGATGGTTGCAGTGGTCTCAAGAATTGAACGAAGGTACTGCAAGTCCCATAATCCATGCTCGATCCACAGTCAACCCACACCAGGGCGCAAAGTGGGTCATGAGAGGTCTATGTGCCAAGTTTTGTGTTGTTCAGTCATTGTTGAGGGTCGCAGCAGTCTCGGAAAGCGAGTAGGGGTACTTCAAGTCCCATCATCCATGGTATGCCCTACTCCAAACTGCAGTAGGATGTAGAGTGGGTCATGGGGGCTCTGTGTGCCAAGTTTGGTTTTGATTGGACATTAGATGAGGGTTGCAGCAGTCTTGGGAATGGAGTGGAGGTACTTGAAGTCCCATCATCTATAGTCTGTCCTCCTCGAAAGTGCACCAGGATGTAGAGTGGGTCATGGGGACTCTGTGTGCCAAGTTTGGTCTTGATCAGTCATTGGTGAGGATCTCAGTGGTCTTAGGAAGTGAGTGAAGTGATTCCAAGTCCCATCATCCATTGTCAAATTCTTCCAAATTGCACCAGGATGTAGAGTGGGTCATGTGGGTTCTCTGTGTAAGTTGTGGTCCTGATCCATCATTGTTGGCAGTTATAATGGTCTTAGGAAGGGAGTGCAGGTATTGCAAGTCCCATCGTCCATGGTGCATCCTCCTCCAAACCGCACCAGGATGTACAGTGCGTCATGGAGACTCAGTGTGCCAAGTTTGGTCTTTATCGGTAATTGGATGAGTGGTCTCAAGAATTGAGCAAAGGTACTGCAAGTCCCATAATCCATGGTCCATCCCCAGCCAAACCACACCAGGACGTAAAGTGGGTCATGAGAGGTCTATGTGCCAAGTTTGGTCCTGATCAGTCATTGGATGAGGTTAACAGCGGTCTCAGAATGTGAGTGATGGTACTGCAAGTCCAAACTGCAGTAGGATGTAGAGTGGGTCATGGGGGCTTTGTGTGCCAAGTCTGGTCTGTATTGGTAATTGTCTGACTCCGCCCCCCCCCCCCCCCCGGCCTTTTTCTTTCCTCTCTTTGTCATCTCGGAATCTTGGAATTGAGGCTGGCCAATCAGAGACCATATGCAAATATCCTTCTCAGGTCCCCATTTCTGTCATGAACTCTTTTCTCCACCAAGGGCTCCTATTGAAGCTGGCCAATCAGAGACCATATGCAAATAGCACCACAGCGGCATCCAATCAGAACGCTGGCACATACTCCTCCCGCCACACATCCGCCGCATACAAGTTTTGACTTTTATTATATGGACTAGCTTGGGGACCCGGCACTGCCCGGGTTATTAGAGAAAGTGGGTAATGGCGGTTCTGTATGCCAAGTTTGGTCTTTTTTGGTCATTGGTCATTTGGCTACATTGTTTTCAGTAAGTGAGTGAAGGTACTGCAAGTCCCATCATCCATCTCCAAATTTTTCCAAACGACACCAGGACATAAAGTGGGTCATGAGAGGTCTATGTGCCAAGTTTGGTGTTGATCAGTCATTGGATGAGGTTTGCAGAGGTCTCAGAATGTGAGTGGAGGTACTTGAAGTCCCATCATCCATGGTCCATCCTCCTCGAAAGTGCACCAGGATGTAGAGTGGGTTATGGGGGCTTTGTGTGCCAATTTGGCCTTGATTGGTCATTGGATGAGGGTCGCAGTCGTTTCAGTAAGTGAGTAAAGATACTGGAAATCCCATCATCGATGGTCCATCCCTCTTAGAACTGCATCAGGATGTAGAGTGGGCCATGAGTACTCTGTGTGCCAAGTTTGGGCCTGGTCTGTGATTTGTAGGGGCTACAATGTTCTGTGGGAAGTGAATCGGGTGAAGGTACTGCAAATCCCATCATTAGTGGCCCATCCTGCTCTGAACTGCACTGGAAGTCCCATCGTCTGTTCTTCTCCAAACATCATCGGGATGTAGAGTGGGTCATGTGGGCTCTCTGTGTAAATTGTGATCCTGATCCATCATTGTTGGCAGTTGTAATGGTTTTAGGAAGGGAGTGCAGGTATTGCAAGTCCCATCATCCATGGTGCATCCTCCTCCAAACAGCACCAGGATGTAGAGTGTGTCATGGAGACTCAGTATGCCAAGTTTGGTCTTTATCGGTAATTGGATGAGGGTTGCAGTGGTCTCAAGAATTGAGCAAAGGTACTGCAAGTCCCATAATCCATGGTCCATCCCTGGCCAAACCACACCAGGACGTAAAGTGGGTCATGAGAGGTCTATGTGCCAAGTTTGGTCCTGATCAGTCATTGGATGAGGTTAACAGCGGTCTCAGAATGTGAGTGATGGTACTGCAAATCCCATCATCCATGGTTCATCCTCCTCCAAACTGCAGTAGGATGTCGAGTGGGTCATGGGGGCTCTGTGTGCCAAGTGTGGTCTGTATTGGTAATTGTCTGACTCAGCCCCTTGCCTTTTCCTTTCCTCTCTTTGTCATCTCGGAATCTTGGAATTGAGGCTGGCCAATCAGAGACCATATGCAAATTTCCTTCTCATGTCCCCGTTTCTGCCATGAACTCTTTTCTCCACCAGGGGCTCCTATTGAAGCTGGCCAATCAGAGACCATATGCAAATTGCACCACTGGGGCAGCCAATCAGAATGTTGGAACTTTCAGGCTGGCCAATCAAAATGCTGGCACATACTCCTCCCGTCGCACCGCCACACTTTTGTCCGCCACATACAAACTTTCACCTTTATTATATACATAGATTTAGTTTCAAAAACATTGCATAAATTAGTATAAAACTCATAAAAATAGAAGGAGCACAAGTGGCTATATATATATTGACCAAAAATAGGCAACAACATTGTCTGTAGCCTCCAACAATTCTTCCTCTGTCCATGAGCCAGGATGTTGTGGACAAGCATACAGATACAGAGTTGTTTGTTCTGCTCCACAGTCGTACAAGGTGGAGGATTCTTTTAGGTAGTGCAATTTTGCCCGGTTGTCTTCTGAGTCTATTCAGGGACTTCCAAGTTGCCCATTTTTGGTTTGCCCCTGGAGGCAGATCCTTGTGGGGGGCCATCGAATTGTGATTTCCTGGTTTAACTGCCCAGGGGGATACTGTTGCTGGGGGAACATTAAGAGGAGTGGTGGTTCTCATGGCTTTTCCTTGATTTGAGTCTACTGGGAGGAGGTTGATAGCCTTGCAGTGGATGGCTTTCACAGTGTTCAACATTATTTCTCTCTCAGTTAGCAGTAACTTCCCATCACACATCGGGGGGGATGCCTATTAGCTTCTAGAGTTTATCCACAGGTGTAGGTTTAAGACTTCCTATGATTATTCTGCATGTTTCATTCAGTGCTGTGTTCACTTGCTTCGCATGGGCAGACTTATGCCAAACAGGGTAGGCATACTTGGCAGTTGAGTAAGACAAGGCCAGGGCTGATGTTCTTATTAATTTTGGGTCTGCATCCCATGTGCAGACATGCCAGTAAGTTTCCGCAGAATGTTATTGCATGCAGCTACTTTGTGTTTGGTGTTCATGCAGTGTTTTTTATATGTTACTGTTCAATGTAAGGTGACACTGAGATATTTAGGTTGGAACCTTCAAGAGCATACCAGTGGTTTTGTTTTTGTTTTGTTTTTTTGTCATGTCAGGAGCAACTTGAGAAACTGCAGGTTGCTTCTGGTGTGAGATAATTGACCATCTGCAAGTACGTTGCCCAGGGGACACCCAGATGATTTGATTTTTTATCATCCTTGTGGGAGGCTTCTCTCATGTCCCCATATGAGGAGCTAGAGCTGATAGAGGGAGCTCATCCACCTCTCCCCGGATTCAAACCTGCGACCTGTCGGTCTTGAGTTCTGCTGGCACAGGGGTTTAACCCACTGAGCCACCAGGGGCTCTTAGCATACCAGTAATTACCATACAAGATTTCAAAGGTGATATCTAGGAACCCTCAATAGACTGTGCAGGAGGGCTCCCAAGCATGGGAGGGCTAGCTTACGATATTAAAAAGTACAAAAAATAATACCAAAACATACCAGTAATTTGGTATTATTTTTTGTACTTTTTAATATCTTAAGCTTGGGAGCCCTCCTGCACAGTCTGTTGAGGGTTCCTAGATATCACCTTTGAAATCTTGCCTCGAGGGCACCAACATTTCTAATCCACAATGACTCACCATGTATAACCAATGCATAATGTTTTGGCCGTCCATAATGAGTATCAATTTAACATTCATGCCTAAATTAAACATCTGATCATCTTGTTCATGATGTACGTATAATTCTTCTCCACCCACCCACAAAATTGGGTCGCCAGCAGAAATCAAGGTTCATAAGTTAGCAAATCACAAGTCAGAAGCTGTGTGTTTCTTTTTTAAACTTGCAATATAAATGGCTACAATTACTGCAAGGAGGAAAAAGTTGTGGTTATTTGCAGCCCTGCCCTTGTTCTGTCAACATTTCACAGAGATTGCTAGATATACAGGGTGATGCATTCTGGCAAGGTAAGGAGAGCTTCTCCATTTCCTACTGTCTCTTTCAACTTAATAATAATAGGATGATGTTTCTGGCACATATGAAATAAATTAATGTGGATTTAATTTGATGTAGAGAAGTGTTTTTTTTTTTCAAAAGAAATATTGACAGCGCATTTATCACAATCTTGAAATTTTCCTTTTAAAAAGCAGAATAAGAAAATCATTATGCTCAAATATCTAATTGCCTAAAGCTGAACTAAATGTGACAAAACAATCTTCTGCTCTCTTGAAAAGTAACTACCCACCAGCTTATAAAAGAGAAATATGAAACTGTAAGATTCACAGTTGGTAAAAGGTTTAAATAGCTGCTTGATTTACTGTTACCTCTTAAATTAACTTCATCTATTCAAAAAATTTGTTGTGCTGGTATGTTCACATGGTTGCAATTAACAATTCCATTTTCACTGTGTAATGTATACCAATTAAACCCTTTTGTTAAAAAATTAATTATAGTTTAGGCTTTCATCTGCATTTGGTTTTCTAACAGAACTAGCTTCTTCAAGCTTATTCTCTCCCAACATATTGGATAATTCACCAGATCCCTGACTCATAAGGTCAATGGTTATGCTGGGCTGTTGTAGATTTTTCAGGCTATATGGCCATGTTCTAGAAGTATTCTCTCCTGACATTTTGCCTGCATCTATGGCAAGCATCTTTAGAAGTTGTGAGGTCATGCTTATGTTTATGCTGGTTATGCTGTCTGGGGCTGATGGGAGCTAAAATCAAATAAATGTGAAAAGTTCCCTTTTGTGAATATCTATAGTTGAGGATTTGTAAAATCATATCTATATATATATAAATGCTCTGTGCATAATGAGTACCTTAAAAACAAAAGAACCAATGAACAAAATCACACCAAATTTGGCAACAAAACATCTCACTACACAACGAGTGACCATCACTCAAAAAATTATGATTTTGTCATGTGGGAGTTGTAGTTGTTGGGATTTATAGTTCACCTATAATCAAAGAGCATTCTGAACCCTACCAACAATGGAATTGAACCAAACTTGTCACACACCCCTGACCAACAGAAAACACTAGAAGGGTTTGGTGGGCATTGACCTTGGGATTTGGAGTTGTAGTTCACCTACATCTAGAGAGCACTGTGGACTCAAACAACGATGGATCTGGACCAAACTTGGCACGAATACTCAATATGCCCAGATATAAACGTAAGTATTTATATTTTGCCCTTCTCATCCTTCTTCATGTTACAGTACACAGCTGTGAACTCATGTGGCAAATATTCCATGCCGATTTATACACAGACAAGACAGACATGTGAACATAGATAGAAGTATATAGGCTTTTAAAATAATAATAATAATAATAATAATAATAATAATAATAATAATAATCTATTTATATCCCACCACCATCTCCCAAAAGGGATTTGGGGCAGCTTACAAGACACTGCAGAGCAGTATATAACATAAACAATACATGAGTATAAAAGAACATCACATAAAAATTATAAAACAACCACTATCAACACATAACATAAAATAACATAATTTAAATGCAGAACCATCTGAAGCTAAAACTAGCTGCCATAAATTCACAAACTAAAGTGCCAGAGTGTCAACTTCATATGGGCCCATTTCAGCCTACTTGAGACCAAAAGTCTGCTTTAAAATCAATTTTTAAGGCTGGATTACAAAGACTCAAGGGTAGGGGGCTAATCTAATTTCTTACAGGAAGGTTTCCAGAGCTGGGGAGCCACTACAGAGAAGGCCCTTTCTCTCCTCCCCACCAACCGAGCTTGAAACGGTGGTGGAACTGAGAGAAGACCTCCCCTGCTGATCTTAAAGCCTATGCCAATTCATAGAAAGATATGTGGTCTTGACCTTCTTGGAGGCTTGTGCTCAGTTCCAACCCCCGAGGGGGTGGATGGGTTTCTGTTGCTCCATTTTCCTTCCAAAGAGCTTTGTTCGTAACTTCCTCCATTTGATCAAATTGCCTGCATTTTTCTTTATGGTGCCTTAATACCTCCTGCTTTTAAGCGGTCCCTATTTATCTACTCACATTTTAATTTCAACCTGCTAGGTTGGCGGAAGCTCGGCTAAAAGGTCAGGAGCTCACCCTGACCCAGGCTTAAAACCATCAGCCTTTAGACTGACAAAATTTATTGCAGCTGTAGGTTTAACCTGCTGTGCTAAAGCCCGGCCATTGTCAAAAGGTATTCCAAGAAATAAAGACTTTGTCAAAACATTTGCTTTTATTATTGCAATTCTACACAAAAAGGATAAATTTGACTTTCCCCATTTTTTCAAAGATCCTTTTAATTTATTTCCCATCCTTTTTATAGTTCTTTTGAAATAAGCAGCTTTTCTTCATAATTGTAACACCCCCTTCTCTCCGTTAAAAATTGGGTAGAACAGTTAATTCACATTCTAACATCTTATTTTAGTAGGCAATATTCTATCACAATTCACTTTACACCCAGAGCGTGTCCCAAACATTTTTTCCCAGAAGAGCCTTCTTTGAATCTTCTATGCTTTTGTGTCATCACATCCGTATATACTGTTCTTTTTTTAACCCTCATCGTATAGATTCTGTCGTCTTCTCTGATATCTCTCAGTAGGGTCTCCATATCACACTGCTTCTGTGGTTCATGGCAGTAAAGCATTCAAGCTCGTGTCAAACAAATTCACAGGATCCAAGTCCAAACTGGCCTCCTCCAGGAGTTGGAGGCCAAAAGATGTAGCATGATGGAAAATATCTGAAGATATGAATGTAATGAAGAGGGAAAATATAAAAAATTGTAGCCAAGGTAGCACTAGATAGCTTGCTGCTCAAGGCAAACAACAAGAAGATGGGCTTGGAATTCCAGGCTGGGCTACAACTGAATCCTACTTCAAGGAATCTTCTGTCATGCTTGAGGGCACTAGGTTAAGCTAAGAGATGTGGGGAGGCTGTGTAACATGCAGAGAAGACAAGAAAATGGGCAGGTGGCTGAGGAAGAATAAGCAGTGAACTTCCTGCCCTTTCTACCATCTGCCACTCAAGGCCATTGTCTCATTGTGTTTTATGATAGGGCCACTCTTTGGTTGTAGCTCAGTAGACATAGTGGGCCAGATGGTAGAAAGACCAAAAGAGCCCTGGGCAGAATCAGACATAGCTTATCTTGAATGGAAGCCTTCCTTACAACAAATGCTGTTCTAAAGAATGTTTCTAATTAGAAAGGTGGTCATTGCCATACTATGTTATCATAATATAGGCAATCCCCACATGGAAATCTTTCAGGACAGAAATGCTCCATTTCTCAGTTTAAAAAGGAAACAGGCACCAAGTACAATAGCTATTTATAGAACACTCTGGAGAGAACTATGTAAGAGAAGTCTGAATATTTTTCACTGGCCAGTTCTTCTGGAACCACAAAAAAAAAATCAATTCCTTCTACTCCTTGGAGGCAGAGCAGCCTTCCCTGGTGTATAGCAGAAGACTGGCCATTTCTGTAGCAGGGGAATTCCATGTCCAAAGCAAAAATAGAATATAATTAAATGCTGAAAGCCTGGCTCGTCTATGAAAACATGGTGATAATTGTAGTAAGTCACTGTCCTTTCCATCGTACGGTCCTTTTGGAGTTGGAGACTTCCTGTCCCCATAAATAAAAAACATGTAGAGTGGGATGTATCATCACTTCATGCTCACAGCTGGCATATTAATAAAAGTTTCCACCGGCGTAGATTGACTAACCAGCAATTTTTGTTTCCCACTCTGACTTGTCTCAGTTCCTTTCAGTCGGATCTGGCCTTAGTCACCTCCAGGTTGGATTATTGCAACGTGCTCTATGTGGGGCTACCCTTGAAGATGGCTCGGAAATTTCAATTGGTCCAACGGATGGCAGCCAGATTATTAACGGGAGCAACCTACAGGGAGCGGTCAACCCTCCTGATTAAGGAACTCCATTGGCTACCATTCATTTTCCAGTCCCAATTCAAGATGCAGTTTCTCACCTACAAAGCCCTGAACCGTTTGGGACCCGCCTACCTGCGTAACCGCATTTCTGTTTACAAACCCACAAAATCTCTTCAATCATCCAGAGAAGCCCTGCTCTTGCTCCCGCCTCCTTCGCAGGCACAACTGGTGGGGACGAGGGAGAGGGGCTTCTCTATGGTGGGCCCTCAACTCTGGAACTCACTCACCAAGGACATCAGGCAAGCTCCCACATTGGTAGTCTTTAGGAGGAGCTTGAAAACGTGTCTGTTCCAATGTGCCTTCGCTGAACTTTAGATTCAGTTTGGTTATTTGGGGTCCTGATTCAGAAAATTGCATTGGATAGACCACATCAGCTCTAGTTTCTGATACAGAGCATATGCCATCCAGTAGTCGCCATCTGGGTGTGATCCTGGACTCATCGCTGAGCCTGGATCCCCAGGTTTCGGCGGTGACCAGGGGAGCATTCGCACAGTTAAGACTCGTGCGCCAACTGCGACCGTACCTTGGGAAGTCTGACTTGGCCACGGTAGTCCACGCTCTGGTTACATCCCGCCTTGATTACTGCAACGCTCTCTACGTGGGGTTGCCTTTGAAGACGGCTCGGAAGCTCCAACTAGTCCAACGGGCGGCAGCCATGGTACTAACAGGAGCAGGGCGCAGGGAGCATACAACTCCTCTGCTGTACCAGCTCCACTGGCTGCTGATTAGCTACCGGGCCCAATTCAAAGTGCTGGCATTGGCCTTTAAAGCCCTAAACGGTTCTGGCCCAACATATCTATCCGAACGTATCTCGGCCTATCAGCCCACCAGGACCCTAAGATCTTCGGGAGAGGCCCTTCTCTCCATCCCGCCTGCTTCACAGGTGCGGCTGGCGGGAACGAGAGACAGGGCCTTTTCTGTGGCGGCCCCGCAGCTTTGGAATGCCCTCCCTATAGAGATAAGATCAGCCTCCTCGCTGATAGTATTTCGGAAAAAACTCAAGACATGGATTTTGAGCAAGCATTCGGCTAATCCGATGCGATGAAATCTCTGATCAAGGACTGGCAATCACAGACAACGAAATTGGATTATGATTTTAATTTAAGAGATGCATTGGTCTGTATTGGTGGCCCAATACTGTGTATTGTATATGTATGTGTTTTATATTTTTAATTGGAATATTGTTGTTTTTAAATGTTGTAAACCGCAATGAGTCGCCGTTTTAGGCTGAGATATTAGCGGTATACAAGTGTACTAAAATAAATAAATAAATAAATAAATAAATCTGCTCGCCCACAGAAAACCTTACTTAATAATCTAGAACTGATGTAGTCTCTCCAATGCAATTTTCTGAATCAGCAACCCAAACAGCCCCAGGAACAGTCCTAAAAATGAAGACATAAAGGCGCCCCTGCTTCCAGATGCCACATGGAACAGCTCTGCTTAGCTGGAGGGAGGAGGAGGAGAAGTCAGGACACTTTGTTGTGTTTTTTGTGGGTAGTCAGCCTCTCCTTTCCCAACATCTCATTGCCTTGGCACCATAAGATAGTTTCAGGAGATTAGTCGCTCTTGTTGCAACATTGTAGTAACAGTGAGGCCATGGACCATATTTTAGTTCTTGCGGACCACTGGTGGTCCACAGACCACAGGTTGGGAACCACTGATGTAGAAGATTCTTGTTTTCTTTTACTAACAACATTGTCACAAGCATTTTTAGTGAAGATATGAGATAAGGACTTTTCAATGGCTACTTCATGACTATGGAATTCTCCTCCAAGGAAAGCTAAGCCGCTCTACTTTACTGTTCCATAACCTCTAACATTTCACAGATAAAAAAGTAACATCAGAATTTGATCAAGATGGCAAAAATTATTTATGAGTAAAAACAAACAAGTTAGAAGATGATGCAACAGTTTGCTTTTGCCAGAGCCAACAGAGAAGCATAATATTACTTCTTCTCATACCTGCTGATTTAAATGAGTACATTCCTTGACTTTTGTTGAATTAAGCTATTTGGATAGGTCTTTCCAATTTCAGATTAAAATCCCAGTCATGTTACAGAGCCTCTCTCCTGCACTGCTTCCATATCTTGAATTGTCCTTGGATGAATGGAGACATTGCAGAGGTCTAGGCTGAACTGAATCGAGCCTGAATTGAGTTTATCTGAATCCCAGCTTCAGCTGCTCAAGCATTAACCGAATTAGATGCAGTAAAATCCAAAGTATTTGCCGACAAGCTGCAGATGTCACTAACTGAGAGTGTTACAAGTCATTATTTTCAAATATCTGACACTTCCCATTTGGGAAGAGGGCACCGAGCTCTTGAAGCCTATTCAGCCTCTTTAGTTTGTCCTCAGAAAGCCTTCAGGGCTTGCTCCCGCTGTCCAACACAATGTGTCAAATGGAGAAGATACAACACACCAGCACCCAAAATAGGAACAAATCACCAGGACCAGATGCTATTCCTCCTGGAGGAGAAAAGAACTCCAAAATAGCATGCTTGTGGCTAATTCACTTGACTCCCATATCAAGCATCCTTTGACTTTCCTGAATTTGGATGAGGACAGTGGTATATATCAGTTAGTTAAGACAATACACTTTGGGGTATTTGCAAAATGAAGCACCTTTCACTCTCATGAGAGTGGGTTTTCTTCACCATGTTGTGCTACGCTCAGAATCTGCTGAAATGAATGTAAGAGCTGTCCAAAAGCCATGGTTGAAAATGCAAATGAATTGTGAAACCATCCCTTGAATTTCCTTAAACATGTCTTAAGCTATAATGGAATGCTTGTGTGATTAATAAAATGATAAAAATTAGATTTTTCTGACCTTGGCAATAATAATAATAATAATAATAACAACAACAACAACAACAACAACAACTGGCTCACAAATGGAACTTTGAAAAAGGAGACGGAGGGCCTGATTCTGGCAGCCCAAGAACAAGCCATTAGAACAAATGCCATCAAAGCCAGAATTGAAAAGTCAGTGACAGATCCCAAATGTAGACTCTGCAAGGAAGCAGATGAAACAATAGATCACATCCTCGGCTGCTGCAAGAAGATCTCACAGACAGACTACAAGCAGAGGCATAACACAGTTGCTCAGATTATTCATTGGAACCTGTGCCACAAATACCATCTGCCTGTGATAAAGAACTGGTGGGATCACAAGCCGGAAAAAGTGACAGAAAATGAACACGTCAAACTCCTCTGGGACTTCCGAATTAAGACAGACAGAGTTTTGGAGCACAATACTCCTGACCTCACGATCGTGTTAAAAAACAAAGTATGGATCGCCGATGTTGCAATCCCAGGTGACAGCAGGATTAAAGAGAAACAACTGGAAAAGCTACACGATATGAGGATTTAAAGATCGAACTGCAAGGACTCTGGCACAAGCCAGTCAAGGTGGTCACAGTGGTAATCGGCACACTGGGTGCAGTGCCTAAAGACCTGGCCTGCACTTAAACACAATCGGCGCTGACAGATTTACCATCTGCCAGCTGCAAAAGGCCACCTTACTGGGATCTGCATGCATTATTCGCTGATACGTCACACAGTCCTAGACACTTGGGAAGTGTCCGTGTGATCCAATACAACAGCCAGCAGAGTGATCTTGTCTGCTGTGGACTCAACTTGTTGTGTTTCAAATAATAATAATAAATGCAATCACTTTATTTTTGTATCCTGCCTCCATCTCCCCGAAGGGACTCAGGGCAGCTTACATGGGGACAAGCCCGGTTAACATTATTAAAATATAACACACTAAAATTCATAAAACAGGATCATAAAATATAAAACAGACAACAACATAACACAGTATAAAACAATAATTGAACACTACGTCTGAACATGACCTCACTACCTCTGAGAATGCTTGCCATAGATGCAGGCGAAACGTCAGGAGAGAATGCCTCTAGAACATGGCCATATAGCCTGAAAAAACCTACAACAACCCAGTGATTCCGGCCATGAAAGCCTTCGACAATACATTAATCACTGAACAAGCAATCTAGGGTTTTATATTAAGGAAGTCATTACACAAGATGTTGAATACCTTCTTCCACAATGAATACAGTTATAACTGGAGGATAAACTCATGTACGTTATCAGTGGAATCCCAACCTATACTGTTTGAACTTTCAGCATAACTTCCCTGTCAATTTGTCAGTGAGAATAGGAACTAGAACCTGAGGCCAAACCATCCAAGTTAGCATAAGCACAGAGGTTGGACTCCAAGATCTCCCTGGTAGTATAGTGAGCTAAATCAGTATTCCCATCTCTTGTTTCCCTCATCTTTTACTGATATGTGGGAGGAAAGTCTAAAACTCTCTGTTATTTACTAGCTATACCTATTGAATTTGGCCAAAGAAGATGATGGAGAATTTTCTTCAGCATTTTTTCAAATAAGATCAAAATCTGCAGTTTTTTTTCATACACTTTATTTAGTCAAATGAATTATATGTGTATACATATTTGAAATGCTCACAAAATTGCTTTCACTTTATATGTAGAAAGTTAGAAAATGCATTTTCTTTATATAAACACACGTATATAGAAAGTTAGATGATATAAACTTCACTTTAACTATAATCCATCTGCCCTCCAGTACAGAAATATTCATTCATACATACCATTTCATTTTGATTTTTTTTATTATTATTAAAAGTCTTAATAAATCTTCTCATGCCAACTCCTTTAACTCAAACTCATTAACATATCAGAAGAAAATTTATCAGCCATGTCACATATATTGTTCCTCATCTATCAATTTGTCATTCTTCTGCTCCCATTCCTTTTTTAGAATATTAGGAATTCTTTCAAATATGTATTAATGAGTATCTCCACATGAATTTTAACTATTGCGATCCATCCCATCTTTAAATCTGCTTTCTTCAATCTGATGCTCTCTAGATATCTTGACTTATCCCTCCCACCATAAGTCTAAATGTTCCTATCTTTAAGTGTCCCACTCAAGCTTCAAGTTTTGCTTTATGCTTTACTTTATTGTATTGTACTGTGTGTTTATTTTATGATCTGTTTTAGGCACTTTATGCCATATATAAGCTGACCCAAGTCTCTTCGGGGAGATGGAGTAAAGTAGTTTACAAGAGTCGTTTACAAGAGTAAAGTAGCTATTGGGTTGTTGTAGGTTTTTTCGGCCATGGTCTAGAGGCATTCTCTCCTGACGTTTTGCCTGCATCTATGGCAAGCATCCTCAGAGGTAGTGAGATCTGTTGGAACTAGGCAAAAGGGTTGATATATCTGTGGAATGACCAGGATGAGACAAAGGACTCTTCTCTCCTGGAGCTAGGTGTGAATGTTTCAACTGACCACCTTGATTAGCTATTGTTGTTATTGTTATTGTTGTTATTGCTCTATCAGAATAGAAACCAGAAAACTAAAGCCCATGCAAAACTAAGGTCTTTGGGTTGGACAGAGAGAGAGGAACTCCTCTGGACTCATCTGGCAAAGATTTACTATTCCTGATGCATTCAGTAAGTCACCCAGAAGACTGTGAGAAAAGATTGCATTCCTTCAAAATGAGAATCCAGATATAACTTGACACAGATTCCGGGAAATATTTAAGCTATTTAGTATCGATCCATATTCTGATGCCAGTACTCACAAGAACTAGGTAATCATTCCATATCATGCCAATACCACATTTTATTTATTTATTAGTTAGAGCGGGCATCTTGTTACAATCATAAACCGGATTTATGATCTAGTAGCTGCTGGTGATTCACATTTCCAGTCATTTGCAACCAAATGTGACTCCTAAAATGACAGTGTCAACCTGGCAGCACCCATACTGACCACTTATCAAGACCTGGCAGAACAGGGTTCTGGGAAATGAAATCTGCAGGGCTCTCCTACAACTTCATCATAATGGCCACTGGAATCACCATGGATCATGGCAAATCCAGCAGTGCCCATCATAGGGCATGGAGAACCCATCTCACTAAGTCCTGCAAGAAATCTCATCCTACGGGGGAAGTGTCCACTTCCTGGCTTCCCTCTCATTGTCACCATAGGAAGCCTACCATGTTGCCATGATGGCATGCACCAGTTTCTCTACTTTTACAATAGAGCTCTGCCAGAAGTAGTTGTACGTTGTGGGATGGGAACTAGTGGGCTCCATCGCAAAGTAAAGAGGAATCAGCACATGTCATCATAAAGTACCCTGTCTGATGAAGTCACTAGTCAAGAAGTTCACTGTGAAAAGGCAATTGGAGAGACTCCTCGGGTTCCTGCAGAGACTGCTTGTCTCAATGCATCCCATGAGCAGAAGGCCTCTGCAGACACAATTTCCTGGTGCCCTATGGTGCAGCACCTCAGTCATCCTTTGATTGAGATGTTGCCATCTGATGGAAGAGGGGAATTGACACAGATAACTATGAGAATGAGGTTCTATCACTGATACATCTGATGATGTAGGATCTGAGCCTCTTTCATGTTTCTTCTACTTGAATATGCTGGCACAAATTAGTTTGCTCTTCCTCCTTACTTCCTCTCATGATCACCTGGTAAATCAGGTCATGCCCAGACATTATGATGGGCTCTGTGTGATTCAGTGTATCTCGTGGCTCAGTTGGGACTGAGGATGCAATCTCCCAAGTCTTAGTCAGATGCATTAAACATTACATCTCACACACTTTCCTCTACCTTGATACATGGGAAGAAGAGAGACTTTTTTTCTTGAAGGCCACCAAAATCCTATGGATCCAAACCAAATGACTTTCCTATGAAATTTTATTGTATTTCATATTGTCAACTGTTATGTAAGCTGACAATATATCATAAAGATGTGTCACAGCCATATAAGAACAATTAGACTTTCCTTTCTCCATCATAATCATAATTATAATAATTATAAATCATGATAAACATAGCCATGAATAGCATGCCACTTAGCAGTGGAAGATGCTGCTGCATACTCACCTGTCATAATTATTTAAATAGTGGTAGAACTTTGGTGCAGATGTTCAGGGCCCTATTCAGCAAACTGGGCAATTGCGTCTCCAAAATCAATGCATTGAAATTATCCTATTTCAAACTGGGAGAAATAATACATATTTCTAATAAGTGAATGATGTCTATCTTCAGTACATGGTGTGCTCAGACATGTGCACTAACACAATAAGTCAGAACTCTATAGGTGGCATACACAGATATAAGTTACACTGCACATGCACTGTGCAATTTTTAGAACAACATGGAACAGACATACCCAGCAGGTGGCAGGGGCAGAGTTCTACATGTGAAACCCTTGCCAATCCACTGTTAGTCCCTTTGAGCTCCTCCCTCACCCTTTTCCACTCCTATCTCATCCAGGGTTTTATCATTTTATCTTGTGCATTTGGCCTGCCCATTGTGCTCTATTTTTCACTATGTTATGATGCACTACTTATTTTATTCTGTTACTTTATGTATTTTATGGTGATGTAATTTTTGTTGCTTTGTATTTTATTCTGCTGTATTGTATTTTCAGGCTTAGCCTCATGGTTACATCCCATATAGACTACTGCAATGCTCTCTACGTGGGGTTGCCTTTGAAGACTGTTCAGAAGCTCAAAATGGTCCAACGGGCGGCAGCCAGGTTGCTAACAGGAGCGGCGCCCAGGGAGCATACAACTCCTCTGTTGCGCCAGCTCCACTGGCTTGCCAATTTGCTACCGAGCAGAATTCAAAGTGCTGGCTTTAGCCTATAAAGCCTTAAACAGTTCTGGCCCTGCTTACCTGTCCGAACGTATCTCTCCTTATGAACCCTCTAGGAATTTAAGATCTTCTGAGGAGACCCTGCTCTCGGTCCTGCCATCTTCACAGGCTCGATTGGGACGAGGGATAGGGCTTTCTCAGCGGTGGCCCCTTGGTTGTGGAATGCCCTCCCCAGGGACATTAGATCAGCCCCCACCCTCTTAATGTTTCGCAAAAAAGTAAAAACCTGGCTATATGAGCAGGCCTTCCAAAAGCCACAGTGTAGCTATTAAACTTTGATCTCGGAATGGTTGGACAACGTGACTGGATAATGACTGGTAGTGAAATGTGGAGGACTTATAGTTTTTATTGTGTTACTGATGTTAATTGTAATGAATTTTTTACCTGTGTTAAATGTTTTTAATCTTTAAATTATTTTTGTACTGTTGTGCGCATCGAATTGTGCAGTTTTGTAAACCGCTATGAGTCACCCTTGGGCTGAGAATGGCGGTATAGAAGCATAGTAAATAAATAAATAAATGTTAGACTCCCCAAGTCCCCTCTGGGGAGATGGTGACAGGGTATAAATAAAGATGATGATGATGATGATGATGGTGGTGGTGGTGGTGATGATGATGATGATTATTATTATTATTATGGCAAGGGCCTTCTCGGTGGTGGCCTCCAGCCTTTGAAACACCCTCCCTAGACAGATTAGGTCAGATCCATCCCTCCTCCTTCAGGAAGAAGCTTAAATCATGGTTCTGGGGCCAGGCATTTGGGGAGCAGGCTTGATAGCGATTGCAACATTTACGTGAACTGACAATGGACAGGCTCTGACAAAGTCTTTGGATGCTGAATTGGAGTGGATTGGGCTACATGGTTACTAATAATGTTTGTAAATGGATTTTAACTTAATGATTTTATTTAATGTGTAATATTGTGATATATTGTGTATGTATGTATTGTCGAAGGCTTTCATGGCCAGAATCACTGGGTTGTTGTAGGTTTTTTGGGGCCATTTGCCATGTTCTATAGGCATTCTCTCCTGACATTTCACCTGCATCTATGGCAAGCATCCTCAGAGATAGTGAGGTCTGTTGGAACTAAGAAAAAGGGTTTATATATCTGTGGAATGACCAGGGTGAGGCAAAGGACTCTTGTCTGCTGGAACTAGGTGTGAATGTTTCAACTGATCACCTTGATTAGCATATAATGGCCTGACAGTGCCTAGAACAAACCTTTGTTGAGAGGTGATTGAATGTCCTTGTTTGTTTCCTTTCTGTTGTTTTGCTGTTGTAATTTTAACATTTTTTAATACTGGTAGCCAGATTTTGTTCTTTTTCTTGGTTTCCTCCTTTCTGTTGAAATTGTCCACATGCTTGTGGATTTCAGTGGCTTCTCTGTGTAATCTGACATGATGGTTGTGAGAGTGGTCCAGCATTTCTGTGTTCTCAAATAAAATGATGTGTCCAGGTTGGTTCATCAGGTGCTCTGCTATGGCTATATATATATCATGTCAGGAGCGACCTGAGAAACCGCAAGTCTGCTATGGCTGATTTCTCTGGTTGAAGTAGTCTGCAGTGCCTTTCATGTTCCTTGATTCATGTTTGGGCAATGCTGCGTTTGGTGGTCCCTATGTAGACTATGTAGACTATTGTGTATGTATTCTGAATGTGTTGGCATTGAATTGCTGCCGATGTAAGCTGCCCTGAGTCCCATTTCAGGGGTTGAGAAGGACAGGGTACAAATGTTGGAAATAAAATAAATAAAAATAATAAAAGTGTGTCGATGCACTATAGCAGCTCAATGCCAGTACTATGGGAGTTGTAGTTTTACAAAATCTTTAGCAAAGAGTGCTGATGCCTCGCCAAACTCCCATGATTCCAAACTGAACAATGGTAATTAAAGAAGTGTCAAACTACATTAATTCTACAGTGTAGATGGGCCGACAGGCAGCGTACTCCAGGGAAATATAGTATAGTTCTACTACCCCCATAGACACATCATTATTTGTTCATGGATAATTGCATTGTTCCATTTCCAACCGCAATACTCTAAAGTCCACAGTCTAAGGAGACTTAATTGCAGCACTTGTCTCAGTTCTGGGAGGAGTAGAGACAGCCCTGTGCTGTTCACAGCTCACTCCTATGCATATTTATCCAAAAGTTCCATAGATTTTTTTTGGGGGGGGGGTGGACTCTTCCAATTATGCATGCACAGGATTGTAGCTACTTGCCGCTTTGTGACACCTCTCTTCTTTTTCCTTCACTTCCTTGTGCGCTGAGGCATGCATTGAAAAGGAAAGCTAATCAGTCCTTCCCAAGTGCTTTACAATATTGTTCACCTCAATCAAGCCCTGCTTTTCCCCCTTTGCACTCAATTTTCCTGGACTTGTGTGTGTGTCTTCATTTTTCTTATGGTAATACAGTCATATTTCTAGCCGTCTTCCTTTTTCCTCCCTCCCCCCAACTTTCCTGGAGGCTTTCACCATTTCCTCTATCTGTCTTCCACAGCTGTTAAAAACTCATTGGAATCATATATGCTTGACAAAATTGCTCATAAAGACAGCAGTGTGAGTGACAGCAGCTTGCTTTAGGCTCCCAACCACACATGTGAGACAGTGCGCTCATTCAGTCATGCCATATACGATTTCCACAAAAGCCACAATATTTTCATCTTGACTTCAGTGCTTGCCTAGCACTTTGCCCATCACAGACTTTCTGTGAAAGTTTCCAATTGACAAAACAACTTGATTTTGTCATGTTGTAGAAATGCAACACAATTCAACAATAAAGACTGGCAAGCACCGGGTGTGTCACTGAAAAAAAGCTTACTCTTTTCACACATGTGTTATAGATTTCTGTAGAGCAGTGGTTCTTCACCTGTGGGTCATGGACCGAGGACGAAATTCCGGTCCATGAGCTTCCTTTCTATTTATTTTATTTTATTTCCACTCCTTTCATGCCACCTACCACTCTTTCCCTGATGCTGACCATGGCATATATTCTGTATCAGAAACTAGAACTGATGTCATCTATCCAATGCAATTTTCTGAATCAGCACCTCAAACCAAATCTAAAGTTGACCAAAAACAGATTTGTAAACTTTTTGGTACTAATGTTGGAGAGTGGTCTCTGGTGAAAGTGGTCCCTTGTCAAGTAGTCCCTGGTCAAGTGGTCCCTGATAAAAAAAAAAGGTTGCGAACCACTGCTGTACAGCATGCCTTCCAGTTGTGCTAGATGACAACTCCTAGCACCATCCATACTTGAGAATTGTACCAGATTTCCCTAAAACATCCTGAGGATGCCAGGTTGGAGAAGTTGGCAACACAAGACACAAACAAACTGTGATAAGAATAAGAAATTAAACTAAGTCATTCTTCTGTCTTGGGCCAAGTGAGACCAATCGGGAATATGTAATTGCACATCTAGTAGGATAATGTGTGTTTCAGTTAACCATATCTAGAGAGCCACATATTTCATTTTTAGTAAGACTGAGTGCATCCCATTGACCAAGCCTACACTACATATGATCCTCCAGGTATTTGGGACTCCAACTCCCAGAAGCCCTAGCCAGCTTGTCCAATGGTCAAGAATTTTGGGAGCCAAAGTCCAAAAACACTAGGGAAACAGGTTGTCCAGGCCTGCAGTAGACCATTAGAAGAGATACCAAATGCCAAATATGGTAGGAACCTATAATCTTCCTTAGGAAGAAAAGGTCTCTCAATAAATGAAGACATCCTACCAGGCATGGCCAGCAGTTCTTTAAGAGAGTCAAGACAAAGATCCACCCAGAGGAAAAGTGTTCTTACCATACATGAAGGGAACCACTGACCGCATAGGGAAGCTGATGAAGAAACACAACCTACACATTATCTACAGACCCACTAAGAAAAAACAACAAATGCTACATTCAACAAAGGACAAGAGGAATCCCCTAACCTCTGCAGGAGTCTACTGGATACTATGCAGCTGGGTCAAGTCTACATAAGGTAAAGGTAAAGGTAGTCCCCTGACATTAAGTCCAGTCATGTCTGACTCTGGGGTGTGGTGCTCATCTCCATTTCTAAGCCGAAGAGCCAGCGTTGTCCGTAGACACCTCCAAGGTCATGTGGCCGGCATGACTGCATGGAGCGCCGTTACCTTCCCGCTGGAGCGGTACCTATTGATCTACTCACATTTGCATGTTTTCGAACTGCTAGGTTGGCAGAAGCTAGGGCTGACAGCGGAAGCTCACACCGCTCCCCGGGATCGAACCTGCGACCTTTCGATCAACAAGCTCAGCAGCTCAGTGCTTTAACCCACTGCGCCACC
Source organism: Anolis sagrei (assembly GCF_037176765.1). Taxonomy (NCBI): domain Eukaryota; kingdom Metazoa; phylum Chordata; class Lepidosauria; order Squamata; family Anolidae; genus Anolis; species Anolis sagrei. The sequence goes on from NC_090023.1 coordinate 188,543,456, forward strand.
GGGGGCTCCCAAGTATACATAGGGACCAACACCCAAACACGAATCAAGGGGCATGATAGGCTGACTACTTCAAGCAGAGAAGTCAGCCATAGCAGAGCACCTGATGAACCAACCTGGACATAGCATATTATTTGAGAACACAGAAATGCTGGACCACTCTCACAACCACCATGTCAGACTACACAAAGAAGCTATTGTAATCCACAAACATGTGGACAATTTCAACAGAAAGAAGGAAACCATGAAAACAAACAGAATCTGGCTACCAGTATTAAAAAAAACTCTAAAAGCAGGACAGTAAATAAAGAGCAACACTTAAAAAACAGGGGAATTCCAGACAGGAAACCATCAGAGCCAGTGAACACCTCCCAACAAAGGATTCCCCCAGGCAAGAAGATGACAGGCTTTGAAGCTACAAGGCCATTCAATGCTAATCAAGGTGGCCAATTGCAACATTCACATTTATCTTCAACAGACAAGCATTCTTTCTCCCATCCTGGTCATTCCACAGATATATAAACCTCACTTGCCTAGTTTCCAACAGACCTCACAACTTCTGATGATGCCTGCCATAAATGTGGGCAAAACATCAGGAGATAATGCTTCTGGAACATGGCCATACAGCCCGGAAAACTCACAGCAACCCAGTTCTGGTAGATGCACCTTGGATGATTGATAGTCTGGAGGAGATCCAGAACAGGCTGCCATTAAAACCAAAGTTGTACTCACAATGGTAAAATACCTTAGACACCAAGTACATCTATATTCTAGTAGCCCCCGGTGGCACATTTGGTTAAACCCTTGTGCCGGCAGGACTGAAGACCGACAGGTTGCAGGTTCAAATCCAGGGAGAGCATGGATGAGCTCTCTCTGTCAGCTCCAGCTCCCCATGCAGGGACATGAGAGAAGCCTCCCACAAGGATGGTAAAACATCAACAAAAATTTGGGTGTCCCCTGTGCAATGTCTTTGCAGACAGCCAGTTACCTCACACCAGAAGCAACTTGCAGTTTCTCAAGTCACTCCTGACATGAAAAAAAAATCTATATTCTGTTGGGAAATAAATGTTTGCCACTTTGAGATTTCTGTTTCCTGTGCAAGAGTGCAAAGTCCAATACTGCTCTTTGGGAGAGGGGGCATTTTAATCTTTTCTGGTTTGATGTATTTTATTGATCATGATGGTTTCAATATATTCCTTTAAAAAAATAAAAGCTCCACCATGTTGAAAAGTAAAAAACAATTGCTTCATCCTTAACTGGAATCCTTATTATCCATCTACTATTCATATTCACCCACAAACAGTTTTCAAAACTTTCCCCCATGCACTCACTCTAGATGAAATAACAAAAAAAAATCAATTGTGTGTGTGTGATTGTTTTCCCTTGAAAAGTGGTTTCTTCTGAAGCAAAGTTCCATGTCTGACATCCCATGGAAAATTCAAGACACTTCAATTTAGATCCTTTCCACTCTGATTTGAAATAGGACTGCACCTAGTTACACACTTGAACTTACTCCAGAAATTCAAAAATACAACTAGCTCTTGTTGTTTAACAGGACGTTAGTCCTGATACAGCCTGAAGCAGTGGATTAAGAGGTTGTGACTAATCAACAGTAAAGTTCAAACGTTCTTTATTTGTGCAGAGAAAATTATTCATGATACCTCCATCACATATGGGAGCTCAGAACTGCATTCCATCTACAAGTTTGAAATGTATTTTTCAAGTATTTCACTATGTAAATTGTCAAAATCTCTCTCTGCCACATCACCACCCACACTTTACCACCCAAGAACCATGTCACTCAAAACAAGTGTCCCTATTGTTGCACTCCAGAGCAGGATTCCCTCTGACTTTAAACACCACACAGTTGAGTTAAATAGTAAGCAGTTTATTGAGGATAATAAAAGCTAAAGGAATAAAGAGTAATCCATGGAAAAGGTAAATCCAATTGATTAGGAAGTAAAAAGGGCAATAAATCCAAAGAGAGATAGTCCAATAAAGTCAATGGTCACATCCTGCCTTGACTACTGCAACGCTCTCTACGTGGGGCTGCCCTTGAAGATGGCCCGGAAGCTCCAGCTAGTCCAGCGCGCGGCAGCCATGTTACTAACGGGAGCAGGACGCAGGGAGCATACAACGCCCTTGTTGTTCCAGCTCCACTGGCTGCCGATCTGCTACCGGGCCCAATTCAAGGTGCTGGTGTTGGCCTACAAAGCCCTAAATGGTTCCGGCCCAAAATACCTGTCTGACCGCATCTCAGCCTATGAGCCCACGAGGACTTTGAGATCGTCTGGGGAGGCCCTTCTCTCGATCCCGCATGCCTCACAGGCACGCCTGGCGGGGACGAGGGATAGGGCCTTCTCAGTGGTGGCCCCCCGGCTGTGGAACACCCTCCCTGTAGACATCAGACAGGCGCCCTCCCTTATGACATTCCGCAAGAGACTAAAGACGTAGTTGTTTGAGAAGGCGTTTGACTAAGTGCTACAACAATTGGCAATGATGATTGGAACGGAACATGGATAACGAGATTGGATTGTGATTCTATGATGAGACGTCGCGAATGATTTAGTGTAATTGTATTATTGATAGTGATGTTGTTATTGTTGTTTGTGATATTGCCTATATTGTAATTGTTTTTATATGTTGTACACCGCCGTGAGTCGCCCTAGGGCTGAGAACGGCGGTCTACAAGTGCAGTAAATAAATAAATAAATAAATAATGAAATGAGAGGCTTGATTTCAAAGGCAAAATAACAACAAAGGCACTTAAAACAGGAACCCAACAAAGACAAAGGTCCAGGAACTTGACATGAAGGACTTAAGGAAGTCCAATGTTGCTTCATCTGAAGCTAGACTCAGTACTTGGCACTTATATGTCTACTTTGTTTCCCAAACAGTTAAGAACAGATTTTTCCTCAGTTTTGGTTTCACATCTCACTTCTGCTCTAATCTGATTGAGCACCTTAATTTCTGATTTGTTTGTCTTTGCTGGATAAAAACACTTTTCCTGTTCAAGACTTCATTAAAATCTGCACCTGCTGATAATTCAACCCAGGGATTGCAGCACAGAGCCATTCCCAGGCTCAGGACACTGAGAATCCCTTTGCAGAAATCTCTAAGCCATCAACTGAACTGCATTCAGGCCCCCATCTCTAAAACAAGGTCTAGGAAACAGACCATCATTTCCATTCCCTTCAGGAACATCTTAGAATCATAGAATCATAGAGTTGGAGGAGACCTCATGGGCCATCCAGTCCAGCCCCCTGCCAAGAAGCAGGAATATTGCATTCAAAGCACCCCTTCATAGACAGCATCCCCATTCCCTTCAGAGGAATCAACTTGAACATGAACAACATTGTCATTCCAATCATCCAAAGCAACCTGCTCATTAGACACAATGACAGGCTGAACAGACTGACATACAACACCTTTAGAGAAACAAAGACCCACTACATTGACCGAAGGGGCCACGGTGGCACAGAGGGTTAAACCGCTAAGCTGCAGAATTTGCTGACTGGAAGCTCGGTGGTTCAAATCCGTGGAACGGGGTGAGCTCCTGTTATTAGCCCCAGCTTCTGCCAACCTAGCAGTTCAAAAACATGCAAATGTGAGTAGATCAATAGGTTCTGCTCCAGCAGGAAGTTAACGGCACTCTATGCAGTCATGCTGGTCACATGACATAGGAGATGTCTACAGACAACGCCAGTTCTTCGTTTTAGAAATGGAGATGAGCGCCATTATCTAAAGTCAGACTTGACTCGACTTAATGTCAAGGGGAAACCTTTACCTTTACATTGACCAGATAGGTGCATTGGAGTCCAACCTTAAACTTTCCAGATGTGTTGCATGCCAATGTCAGTTGTGGCTTTATTCATCTGGAGGACACCCGGTTGAACAAGGCTGGCCCAAACAGGCAAAGTCTAAAAGTTAAATTGTGGTTTTGGATAGTGCTCAACATGTCTTAAGTCCCATTTCACATCAAGTTTTGCAAAGAAACAAGCAGAGTGTGACAATTCTCTCCTCTGCAGAGAGATTATCAGAAGTGTCAACTTTTCAAGCACCAAGATATCAGAAGGAGGAAAGTGAAAAGTGGTGCCTAAATTCAACCTTACTTCTCACTAAAATGGAATCTTCAGAATAGTCCATAAGAGAGTCAGTGTAATGCGGTAGAGTGCTGGATTGAGAGTTTCAGGGTTAAGTCCCTATTCAGCAAAATAGTGAGTGCCAGGAAAGCAACAGCATATAGTACAGAATAATAGTTGTTTCTCAGCAAAGAATAAAAATAATTGTGCATAAATCAATATAAACACTAACCAAATTTCCATACACTGGAGCAGGTAAACTTATAAATGTACTCTTCTGGACCACTTATCCAAAGTTTGCCTGACCCATATTACCAAAGCAGACATACAAATATTTCATAAGTCTGAAACAGCTTTGCATAAATTGCTGAAGAAACAGAATTTTGAAGAAGCCAGTGCTAGCAAATAGGACACTGCTAAGCTAAATATGTTTTGTACAAACCAAAGGCATTTAAACACATAGTGGCTGTAATTGTGTTTGGCTCAGCATAGTATAATGGATCTATATGTGGACTGATGATAAACTGAGCTATATATCACCTCCCCTGACTTCAGGGAAAGTTTCTGAAATCCCTGTCCCAGCATGACTGTTTTGTGGGAGATGGGCAGAATTGCACACATTTCTTTAAAAAAAATATTGTGGGGTTTTAAGAATAAAAATGATTTAAAAAGTGGAATCTCCAGGATAAAGACAGGTAAATGGGGATGTGGTAGGAGAGGGGTGGGGGAGGGGAAGGGATTTAGAAATAAGGGGGGGGAGGTAAAAAAGAGGAAAGTTGGGGAGGGAGAAAGAAGAAAGAAAGAAAGAAAGAAAGAAAGAAAGAAAGAAAGAAAGAAAGAAAGAAAGAAAGAGTGGGCGGGGGGAGGATTTTCTTTTGTTTCTCTTCATAGTGGGTTAATATCCATATATATTGCTGTTCTTAGTTTCTTTTATTATTATTAAACTTTATTTGTACCCCGCTAGCATCTCCTGAAGGACTCGATGTGGCTTACACAGGCCGAGGCCTCAACACACAATATAACAATACAATCTAAGCAAATCAAACAATTAAAACAAAATAAAGCAAAATGAACAACAGGCAATAAACAATACACTAAACACAATAGAACTGGGCCAGACCAGAGTAATGGGTACAAGATTAAAAGTGCTGATGTGACAGGAGGTGTATATGAGGCTTCTAGGGCAAGTGCGGTGTGCGATGTGCAGCAATCATTGGTTCTAGTAAAGTGCTTATGGGACTTGGTAGTGGAGATTTCCTAATCTGGGAAGGCGCATCGGAATAGCCAGGTCTTCAGGTTCTTTCTGAAGACTGCCAATGTAGGGGCCTGTCTAAGATCTTTGGGGAGGGTGTTCCAGAGTCAGGGGGCCACCACGGAGAAGGCCCTGTCCCGCGTCCCCACCAAGTGCGCTTGCGACGCATGTGGGATCACAAGCAGGGCCTCTCCAGATGACCGAAGTGAACGCGTGGGTTCGTAGATGGAAATGCAGTCACGCAGGTAGGCTGGTCCCAAACTGTTCAGGACTTTGTAGGTAAGCACCTGCACCTTAAATTGGGCTCGGAATATAAACGGCAGCCAGTGGAGCTCCTTGAACAGGAGGGTTGACCTCTCTGTAAGGGGCCCCCATTAGCATCCTGGCTGCTGCTCGTTGGACCAGTTGGAACTTCCGAGCCAGTTGGAACTTCCGAGTTCAGTTGGAACTTCTTTAGTTGTGTCTTATTTCTCTTCCTTCTCCTAGTGGTGGTTCTATTTATGTGTGTATTTGTATCTCTTTTTTCCCTTTTAGATCAGTAACTTCACTCTATTGTCTTTGATCCAAGTCTTCAGCAGAGTTATCTTCATACATTTGTTCTGTGTCTTTGTAACCAAAAATGTCAGTTTGTCCATATTCATAATGTCGGGAATTTTCTCTATCCATTCCTCTTTCTGAGATCTTAATTTTTGTCTCCATGTCTTTGCATATGTTATTCTTGCTGCCATTGTCATGTATGTAAATAATTTGTCTTCATTGGTGTTTCATTGTATAGTCGTCATTCCTAAAAGGAAGAATTCTGGTTGTAGTGGGATTTTCCTCTTCAAATTTTTTTTGTCAGATCTCACGTATCTCTTTCCAGAATAATTTCATTGTTTCACGCGTCCACCACATATGTTGGAAAAATCCTTCACATTTTCCACATTTCCAACATTTATAATTTATATCCTTATTAAATTTTGCTATCTTTTTTGGCATCATATACCATTGGTACATCATTTTTGCCCAATTTTCTTTCAGATAATATGCATACATATAGTTTCGTTTCTTATTCCATATCACCTCCCAATCCTCTAATGGTATAGATCTTCCTATGTCTCTGGCCATTTGACCATGCAGTCTCTCCTTTGGCAAGCTTCCAATGGGGAGAGCCAAAGGGGTGTTTGCTTGTGTATTCTTTGTTTATAGGGAAGAACGTATAAAATGGATCCCATTTTTTCTATATTTTTTCTTCCATACCAAAGGTACATGTGCCACATTTCTGAGTATGTTCTCATTATGGACCTCATCACATTGAAGTCCTAAAGCCGGGGGACAGCAGGTACATTTGTGGGACAAATCTGATGGCAACATGGGAACTCATTGCCCTGCACCACTTATCGCCTGCATTGCCCAGATCGCCTGCATTACCCACATTGCCCCCTTCCCCACCCCTCAGGGGGAAGTGTTGCTGCCTGGCTGTCCCCTGTGCTTCCCATGTTCTCAAGACTATTGTAGGATGCTTTCAACATGGAGCCAGGATGGAGCCCTACTGAAAGTAGTCCTGCGTCATATGATGGGCTCCATCCAGCTCCATCTTGACTCTGTGTTGGAAGCATCTTGTGACGGAGCCCAGACCTCATGTGATGAGGTCGTAAATGATACTTCTGCAATACTGTCTGCACTCCATGAATCAGGCAATGACGATGTAGAGGACTTCAGAAACTGCTCAGTAAGTGGGGTCAGAAAGAGAGAGGATTGAGGATGCATAGGGAGCTGTGGAGGGAGGAAGAGAATTGCACCCAATACAGGGCTCTTCCCAAAATTATATGAACTCGAAAGGGAAACTTACACATGTGTATGTCCCTAACAGGAAGCTAGTCATTGTCTTCATCTGTAGCAGATCAACAAGATTAAGCCATTCCATCAAAGGTGGCAGAACAAAGAGGTATCTAAGCACTCCAAGTTTTATACTCTAGAAAATACCACTTTTTTGGCTTTGGGTTGTTGTAAGGCTGAATGGCCATATTCTAGAAGCATTATCTCCTCACATTTTGCCTGTATCTATGGCAGGCATCCTCAGAGATTGTGAGGTCACAACCTCTGAGGATGCCTGCCATAGATGCAGGCAAAACGTCAGGAGAGAATGCTTCTAGAACATGGCCATGCAGCCCAAAAAACCTACAACAACCCAGTGATTCCGGCCATGAAAGCTTTCAACAATACATTTTTGGCTTTTCTTGTTTTTACATTTAGAGTCAGGCTTAGAAGGTGATGGTCTCAATAAACCATACATGAGATACAGCAGATCACCCTTTTCATGTCCTTAAGTCCAGTTCCATAAGAGAGCCCTTGCACGCACACTCACACACCATTCCTTCTGAGTCCTCTGGCATTCCATTTTCTTGTAAAACAGACCTAGGCCTTCTACAACTTGGCTATGCAACAGTGTGTTCCTAAAAACCCTAAAGCAGTCTGTTTCCCTCAGCAAAGTTTTAGGATATGTTTCCATTGCCAAACAGGTTTGCTTCTATATGTGAGATGGGAGAGAAACCATCTTTTGTCCCATTCCTAAAGCAAAACAAATGTCTTAAGATAGCCCTGCCAAGTCCTGATTTCAGACATAGACCATACTTGCTGAGTTGTTGCTTTTAAATGTTTCTTTTAAAAAATCACCATCAATGGAGACCTGTGGGAGTAAGGTAATAATTAGATGTTACTCACCCTTAAACCCTGATTTGGAAAAAAATAATGATCTATTAATTGATACACACACATACACACCAAAGTCCTCCTGAGAATTTTTTAACACAATTCCTTGCTGAATTCCTTGCAAGCTGTAGGAGGCTTCACTAACAGCTTACATAAAGTGAAAACAGAAACATAGAAACAGAGTTGGAAGAGACCATTTGAGTCAGCCAATTCAACCTCCTTACATTTATCAGTTCACACAAACATACATGTGTACATTCAACCTGGGTACAGCAATATCCAATGGCATCAATAGAGAATACAAGAGGTGTGAATTGAATCAGATGACATCGTCAGAGAGGGTGACATGAAATGATTGTCTATCAAACTTTGGAGTAGAGTTTTAGCAGAAATATATTCTATTTTATAATATAAAGTTCCCTGTGGTTACATATAACCATAAAAAACATTTTTCATATATACCCACAAGGCTAAACCCCTATGCTGATTTACTTTTTGAATTTTGTAATGTGCATGCCCGCCAGTCAGAGCTGTCATTATTGTAATTACAATGATGCCTCAAATCACATGGTTGGCTGAAAGTATGCACTGTTGTGTTCATTGCTGTTATGTTTCTTTAATTGTCACTGATTTTGTCAGCTTTTCTGGTATTTTAGCAGCTAAATGGCTTGGTATGGGAGGAGTTCCATGGGGGAAACAGTTGCACTCCAGGCCTTGGAACCCTTATGACCACAGCACCACACAAGAGTCGAGAATATAGGCAAGCAATTTATTAAAAGTATAAGGGGGGAAATCAGAAATAAAGAAAGTAGATGTATAATCCAAAAAGGTTTAGCAATAGATGATAATCCAAACAGTAACCCAAATGACTCATGCAGATCCCAAGGTAACACAGTCCAGGAATAGTAAAAAAAAATCACAAGTACAGCATAAGTTCACAAGAAAAAAGTATACTTAGTAAAACATGAGCAGGAATATAAAAACAAGAACATATAAAACTTTCAAGAAATTTAAATCCAAAACCAAAGACCTGACTTGAAACAAGGATCAGAGAATTCGGGCCTAGCTTCTCACTTGATGCTATGTTGCTTGAATTAACTCTTAGGTAAACAATTTGCTAATTAATAAGCACCCATGAAGTCATGTTTTTTTTCTACAAAATCTCTCCCCAACTTTCCCATACAATTGCTCTGATCTATGATACATATTGTCTGCTCTGATCTGTAAACAAAGACCTTTGTCGATCTCCATAGTTCCATGTGTTTTTTCCTGAGGGCCTTCTATATCGCTTATGTCTTCACCAGACTCCTTATCTAATGTTGCAGTTTCTGGCTCTTCACTGACCTTGAAGCCCTGTATTTTCCAAGTCAAATTTCTGATTCCCCTGACTTGAATCTTCACCAGGAAATCCCACAAGCAATCCCACAATACTCTCTAAATCATCAATGAGCCTATCAGTCTCAGGAGTCAGGCTGATCTCCAACAGTTAACTCCATATGTTACTGCATCAAGTGATACCAGCCCTAGTGATGCCACTAACTATATCCACCTTTTGTATCTGGAATTTAAGACAATAGGGTAGAGATTAGAAATGAACCATAAGTACAGAAACTCTAACCATGTTAGTTGTGGAGAAAGGAATATGAAATATAAAATGGATATCTAAGAAAATAAATACATTTTTTAAAAATTATTAGCTTGTTTTATTCCAGTTTGAATATGAATGCTTTGTATTTTCAGCATCTGGTATCGTGGGGATTATATCAGTAGTTTGATTTAAAACAAACATATCTCTTTCCAACCAAGAGTGATTAAAGACCATCTTTTTCCTTTATCAGTGTAGCAACTGAAAAATAAGAAAGAGAAATTTGATGAAGTGTGATGAAAAACGTAACTAAAATGTACCATCAAGAGAAAGCGAATTTTCATCAGCTTGCAGTAACTAGCATAATGATGATGCATGGATTGCAGCACAGAAACAGGCAAAACGTTATCGCACTGGACACATCATTCGCTGTTTGAGCTGTCCTCAGGACAGAAGGGGAATTATATCTGATTTTCACCAGCCACACAACTTTCATTTACTTGCATGACTGAATTACCAGACACTCTGCTCCTTTTTCTCCTTTTTTCTGCAAGATCACGTAACTGTTCATGCTCATTAGTAAAATGCAACTGCTTCCAATATAGTCATTTTAGAGGAAATCAGGTAATGGTTGTTCTTCACTATCTCAAGCACACTGTTTTCTCCCCTGGCGTCTGCACATCCTTCCTTTTCTCATTTGTAGGGAGGAAGCCTAAGGAAAGACTGAAAAAGGTCACAATTGTGAGTTTTCATGCTGATCATATAGCAAAGATAAGAATCATGTGGTCTCCAAATGTTGCTATACTATAATTCCCATCAGCTCTGGGCAATGCTGACAGTGCTGGGAGATAAGGTTTTGAAGGCCATTCAGTATTTTCAGCTGTTTTACATAGCATTGGAAGGATTCTGGTAACTGATTCCATCTGAAACCACGACTAAGGAAAATGTGGGCCTCTAAATAATATTAGGGTATCCTTCATTCTCAGAATTGCTCACATTGGATTATAGCAGTGGCTCCCAACCTGTGGCCCATGGACCCTCAGTGGTCCACGAGAACTAAAATATGGCCCATGGCCTCACTGTTACTACACTGTTGCAACAAAAGCAACTGGTCTCATAAAACCCTCTTATAGTGCCGAGGCTTATTAAATTTGGTTTTCTGTGGGTGAGCAGATGGTGACTACTGAATGGCATATGTTCTTTATCAGAAATTAGAGCTGATGTGATTGATCCAATGCAATTTTCTGAATCAGCACCTCAAAATAACCAAACCAAATCTAAAGTTGACCAAAAACAGATTTGTAATTCTTTTAATACTAATGTTGGAGAGTTGTCCCTGGTCAAAGTGGTCCCTGGTCAAGTGGTCCCTGGTCAAAAACAGATTGGAAACCACTGGATTATAGGAAACAGCAAAGACTTTGCCTGTGTGGCTCATGAGAAATTACTGTTCACTTTAAAAGAAATTAGAGTGCCACAAAATCTTACTGACATCATGCAAAATGTATACAAGGAGCCACTATCATGACATAGTATGGACAAAATAGACTGGTTTCACCCTTTTTAGTTTATAGGCAGAACATATATTCTTTATATGAGAAATACTTGAAGAGTATAGCAAAGACTTGAAATGACTGCTGATAAAAGTTAAGGTGAAAAGTGCAAAAGCAGAATTACAATTCAATAATAAGACAACAAAAACAGTGGCCACAAATGACCTAGCTAATCTTGAACTGGGTAACAAAGAGATTGGAAGAAATATGCCCTATTCCTTGGATCAGTTATTAATCAAAAGGGAGTCTGCCATCAAGAATTCAGAAGACTTAAGATTGGTAAAAACCATTATGAAAGAATTAGATAAGATCCTCAAGCATAAATGTCAAATCCAGAGTTTTCCGTGCCATAGTATTTCCAATTTCTACAGGTAGGAAAGGTGGGCAGTGAAAATCATCTCATCAGAAATATTATGTTGGAGAAGAATCCTACGGATATCGTGGAATGCTAAAAAGATAAGTGCATTGATCTTAAAACAAATCAAATCTGAACTCTCAATAGAAGCAAACATTACTAAATGCAGGCTATCATACTTTTTGTTTATTACCATAGAATATCACTCATGACTTAGTATGATTGTCTTCCAGAGGTAGAGTGTTGGTGATGAGTCCATAAATAACTGTGAATACCTTTTCTGGATTTACATGATCTTTCACATTGAGGACATAGATTTCTAGATGGAAGGCTATCACAACAAGGATTTTCTTGCTGTGCTTTCCTCTTGTCACATTTCGACTCATTGGAAAATATGATAATGCTCAGGAAAGTGGAAGGTAATGGGAAAAGAGGGAAATAACAGGTGGAATGATTTAGTCAACAAAAACATAGCAGCTGATGGAAATCTCTCATTCATATAGACATCACAACTCGAAGTCAACTTGATGGCAAACAATTACAAACAACTCTTCTCTGCATTCTCAGACATTCTCAAAATGACTTGGACCACCAGAAGATCCAACCAGTCCATACTTCAGGAAATAAAGCTCGACTGCTCATTGGAGGGAAGGATAGTAAAGGAAAATATGAAGTACTTTGGCCACATCATGAGAAGAAAGGAAAGCTTAAAGAAAATGGAAGGAAAAAGGAAGAGGGGCTGACCAAGGGCAAGATAGATGGGTGGCATCCTTGAAGTGAATGGATTGACCTTGAGGGAGCTGGGGGTGGTTACGGCCTACAGGGAGCTCTGGCATGGGCTGGTCCATGAAGTCACGAAGAGTCGGAAACGACTGAACGAATGAACAACAACAACTTCTCTCCATGGCAATGATCACATTTTATCTGCATACCCATTACCACTGAAAGAAAAAGCATTGTGTGAACATCAAGCACAAAGTAGCTGCACACAAAAATATCTTGCAGAAACTTACTGGCCACACATGGGGTGTACACCCAAAATTAATAAGAACATCAGCCCTGAACTTGTCCTATTCAACTGCTGAGTATGCCTGCCTTGTTTGGCACAAGTCTGTCCATGCAAAGCAGGTGAATATAGCACTGAATGAAACATGTTGAAGAATCACAGGATGTCTTAATACTACACCAGTTGATAGACTCTATAAGCTAGCTGGCATTGCCCCCGCTCCCCAATGTGTAATAGGAAGTTGCTGCTAACTGTGAGAGAAATAAGATTGAACACTGTGAAAGCCATCCACTGCATGGCTATCAACCTCCTCCCAAGTAGACTCAAATCAAGGGAAAGCTTCATGAGAACCACCACTCCTCTTAATGTTTCCCCAGCAACAGCAAGAGTATCTCTCTGGGCAGCTAAACCGGGAAATCCCAAATGAATGCCCCCCCCCCCCCAATGAAGGTCTGTGTCCAGGAGCAAATCAAGAATGAACACCTTGGAAGTGCCTGAACAGACTCAGAAGTGAGGTGGGCAGATCAAAAGACAACCTGGCGAAATGGCACTATCTAGAAGAATCCTCCACCTTGTGCGACTGTGGAGCAACAATTCCACATCTGTATGCTTGCCCACAATGCCCTGCCTCATGCACAGAGGAAGAATTGTTTAAAACTACAGATAATGCAGTCGCTGTTGTCAGTTTTTTGGTCTAAAATTATTTAGCCATTTGTGCTTCCTCTATTTTATCACTTTTGTATTAATTTATGCAATGCGTTTGAGATGAAATAAATAAATAAACCACTTAAAGAGAAATGTTTCAGGAAAAGGTAGAGGCAACTAATTCAGAAAAGCAAAACAAATGGGGGATACTCAGTTCTTGTGGGTTTTTTCGGGCTATATGGCCATGTTCTAGAGGCATTTCTCCTGACGTTTCGCCTGCATCTATGGCAAGCATCCTCAGAGGTGAGGTCACCTCTGAGGATGCTTGCCATAGATGCAGGCGAAACGTCAGGAGAAATGCCTCTAGAACATGGCCATATAGCCCGAAAAAAACCACAAGAACTGAGTGATTCTGGCCATGAAAGCCTTCGACAATACAAATGGGGGATACTTTGGATACTAATTTCAAGTATGAACAAAATGGTTTACTCACAGTGTAACACTACGACAGGCACTCAGAAATCAGCCTTATTGGGTCTAGTGGTAATTTCTTTCAGATAGTTTTACATACTTACAGCCTACTGGTAATATTTTGCTGCAACAGAATCACGAAAGACCTTTAAAAAGTTGCTAATATTTTGAAGTGTATCACACTTCCCACCCGTCCCTGCAGACATAAGAGACAGGCATGGCAAACACCTAAAGTTGATTTTCAGAGACGGCAACAATCTATCAGCAGAATGCAATCTTCACACACATCATTCTTTCCGACAAGAAAAAACAGTGTCTTTCCCCCCTGAAGCTATGCCTGAAAAATAGAGTTAAATTGCCATTAAGCCAACTCCGATAAAGTTTGGAGACTGACAACAAAGTTCTACAGACACAACTGAAGAAGAAAAGCCTTAAGACCGGAAATATGCCAAGCTTCCCAGTTCAGTCTGCATCCAACCTGTTTTCTTTACAAGTCAAAGTTTTGTTTGTGCCTCTCAGCTATATTTGGTGGCACCAGGATGACATCAAGTGGTAACTCAAGCCAATTACTCTGGTTCACGGTAAACTGTTTTTATTTCATTTTGCTTCCCAAGGGGGAGAAAAGCTGTTATGAATTTTAGTACTCTTGAGCCACATTTTCTCTTTTGCATTCCAATCACATTGTATGCACACTGCACAATTATAGGGTACAACTGTAACTATCTTTTTTGATCCTAGGAAAGGAAAAAGTGAGATACAAAATAAATAAATTAATTAAATTAATGCAGGGTTTTTTTCTAGGGCATCCTGGAATTTGTAGTCCAGTTTTGATTTTTTTGGTGGAGGGGTTTGGGTTTTTTTTATTTTGTCATGTCAGGAGCAACTTGAGAAACTGCAAGTTGCTTCTGGTGCGAGAGAATTGGCCGTCTGCAACGACGGTGCCCAGGGGATGCCCGGATATTTTGATTTTTTTTTACCATCCTTGTGGGAGGCTTCTCTCATGTCCCCGCATGAAGGGCTGGAGCTGACAGAGGGAGCTCATGTAGTTCAGTGAAGTATTTCGAAAAGAGTCCTGGTATTGCCGTAGGGCAGAACACTATTTTTATTTGCACAAAATTCTAAGTATGTTACCAATGGAAAAGTCTTTGGATACCATACGATGGAGCTGTGTCAGTTGAAATGATATCAAACTGTTATCATTGGTGCGGTGTGAATTGTTGTTGTTGTGCACTTTCAAACCACTTCTGGCGTATAATCACACCCTTTTGTTAGAGCTGTTTGTGCCACATAGCCTGCCCTGTTTACACTAATTCAAGCTACCCAACTGTTTTTAGTGCATTGACACTGAAATACAACTCCGTCTGAGCTCTGTGAGTGCAGCTTTTTTCTGAATGAAGCAAAGAATATTTGAGGACCAGGACATCCATAGGGATACCAAGGTGTTTGTTTATAAAGTTATTGTCCTCCCAACCCTGCTATAAGCCTGCAAGACGAGGACTGTCTACAGACATCACATGCAGCTCCTGGAATGATTCCATCAGCACTGCCTCCGAAAAATCCTGCAAATCTCTTGGGAAGACAAGCGGACAAATGTCAGTGTGTTGGGAGAAGTGAAGACCACCAGCATTGAAGTGATGGTCCTCCGCCATCAACTCCGCTGTACCGGCCACATTGCCCGGATGCCCAGCCACCATCTCCCAAAGCAGTTGCTCTATTCCAAACTCAAGAATGAAAAATGGAATGTTAGAGGTCAGGAAAAGAGATTTAAAGATGAGCTCAAAGCCAACCTTAAAAACTGTGGCATATACACTGAGAACTGGGAATCCCTGGCCCTTGAGTGCTCCAGCTGGAGGTCAACTGTGACCAGCAGTGCTGTAGAATTTGAAGAGGCACAAATGGAGGGCAAAAGAGAGAAATGTGCCAAGAGGAAGGTGCATTAAGCCAACCCCGACCAGGACTGCCTTCCACCTGAAAACCAATGCCCTCACTGCGGGAGAACATGCAGATCAAGAATAGGGCTCCACAGTCACCTATGGACCCACTGCCAGTACACTGATCTAGGAGGACTATCCTACTCGGACAACGAGGGATCACCTAAGTAAAGTAAGCAGAAGAGAACACTGTCCAGTCACTAGTCTCAAAGGGTGATTCAGCTGAGACTTCTGTACACGAAAAAAGCCAAATAAACCCTTCTCAGTGCCCTAAGGTTTCCAGCAGAAGTTTTTTCCAACCCATCTGGAGGATTTAATGTAGGAAAGCATGTGTTCCACCACCGAGGGGCAGGATTGGCCACAAGAGAAACTCTATTGTCCACATAATTTACTGAAAGAAAATGGCTATCATACTATTCCTAGGTTTTTTTAGGGCCCTTCCACACGGCCCTATATCCCAGAATATCAAGGCAGAAAATCCCACAATATCTGCTTTGAACTGGGTTATCCGAGTCCACACTCAGATAATGTAGGATCTCCTGCCTTGATATTCTGGAATGTAGGGTTGTGTGGAAAAGGCTTTAGACTTTCACTTGTAAATGTTGAGAATTATAATTTGTTTGAGGGGCAGGGCTCTCTATGAGAGTGCGATGAGAACTCAAACCTGGAAACAATTCCAGGTCAAAGGCAAATTGGAACATACTCAATGACATTCTTGTTTAATACATTCTCATTGACTAAAACTTATTCAGTATATAGTTAGCTGATCTTTCCTTTGATGAACTGAAGGAAGTATATAGGTACAGATGTTTACTGTTACAATAGCTCTGGGAAGCACCATCAGCCAAGAATTATATTGACAATTTGGAACATGAACAAGATGGTAAAAAGTCTGGAAAACAAGCCCTATGAGAAATGGCTTAGGCAGTTAGGTGCATTTAAGTTAGAGAAGAGAAGGTTGAGAGGTTATATGACAGCCATATTTAAATATTAGAAGGGATGTTGTATAGAGATGGAACAACTTGTTTTTGTTTGCTCCAGAGATCAGAACATGAAGAAAAAAGAATCAAATTACAAGAAAAGAGAGTTGCAGCTAATCTTCACTGTAAGTGTATTCAACAGTGGAATAGACTGCCTCAAAGGGTAGTGAACTCACCTTCTTTTTAATTCTTTAAAAAGAGACTGGATGACTATTTTTCATGACTATTTCATTTTTGCATCCCTGCCTGGCAAGAGGTTGGACTATATGGCTTTTGCAGTCCCTAAGTTACTGTGGCAAGAGGTTCGCTTTAACAGAAGTACCATATATTAGAGTTTTATCTTTTTACTGTGTTTTAATTACTTCTAATTGATTGTAATTCAGCTCTTTTAACAGAACTGTTGATTCAATTTAATTTTTTCAAATTGATTTTTAGGGCACTTGATGAAGTTTGGCTTCCGTTCAGGAGAAAGGGTGGGATAACAAACAAGTAAATAAATCAATACATTTTATAGAATCATAGAGTTGGAAGAGACCTCATGGGCCATCCAGTCCAACCCCCTGCCAAGAAGCAGGAAAATTGCATTCAAAGCACCCCCGACAGATGGCCATCCAGCCTCTGTTTAAAAGTTTCCAAAGAAGGAGCCTCCACCACACTCCGGAGCAGAAAGTTCCACTGCTGAACAGCTCTCACAGTAAGAAAGTTCTTCCTAATGTTCAGATGGAATCTCCTTTCTTGTAGTTTGAAGCCATTGTCCTAGATTCCGGGACAGCAGAAAACAAGTTCGCTCCCTCCTCCCTATGACTTCATGTCTCCTCTCAGCCTTCTCTTCTTCAGGCTAAATATGCCCAGCTCTTTAAGCCACTACTCATAGGGCTTGTTCTCCAGACTCTTGATCATTTTAGTCACCCTCCCCTGGACACATTCCACCTTGTCAATATCTCCCTTCAATTGTGGTGCCCAGAATTGGACACAATATTCCAGGTGTGGTTTAACCAAGGCAGAATAGAGGGGTAGCATGACCTCCCTGGATCTAGACACTATATTCCTATTGATGCAGGGCAAAATCCCATTGGCTTTTTTGCCGCTGTATAACATTGTTGTTTCATGTTTAACTTGTCCATGAGGATTCCAAGATTTTTTTTCACACGTACTGCTCTCAAGCCATGCGTCCCCCATTCTGTATCTTTGCATTTAACTACTTGAAGTGACAAAGATGAGGGGTCGAAGCAGAGCTACCTAGTCCCTGGTACCTTCACAACCACCAGAACCTGTTTGTGGTGGTGATACATTTAACTAGAATTTCTGGAATCTCATAATCAGAATGGCTATGTTTTTCAGGAATTCCAATTGTTACAGTTTAAGTATTATCCCTCCCCTCATACTACAATCAGCTTTGGGCAGCTCTTCTTATATATTTGAGGACCCAAACTACAAGAAATCTGCAATTCCTGGACTTGGTTTAAATCTAAGCAACCCATCACCCATTCATTCCAAGCTGATCAGCATTTTCCCAGGCATCGGGGAATGGCTCAGTGCTTGCATCCACTTTTGTTGTCTTGTTTTGAACCAGCACTGATTATCTGTTACAGGAAGAGATCTATGACAAGGTGGGAGGTGTAAACCTTTCCCAGCTGTGTCCCCCAGGTTTCGGAGTGCATCAACAGGCCAGACAAGGGGGGCGGGGAGGAGGGGTCGCAGTGGTCTTCCGGCAATCCATCGCCGTGACCAGATGCGTTGTCCCACAAGCGTCTGGGTTTGAATGCGTCCACTTGAAGGTGGGGAGCCGTGACAGTGTGGGGTTCCTGCTGGTGTATCGTCCACCTCGAGATCCAGCAGCTTCCCTGGCTGAGTTAGCGGAGGTGGTCTCTAATTCGGCCTTGGTCTCCCAGCGCCTGGTGGTGCCGGGAGACTTTAACATCCACGCCGAGACCACTTTATCAGGCGCAGCTCAGGACTTTATGGCCACCATGACGGCCATAGGACTGTCACAGATAATATCTGGCCCCACACATCATGCTGGGCACACTCTTGACCTCGTCTTTGTGGTGGACGACGAATTGATCAGAGTGGAAGATCAAAACATCCTTCCAGTGTCATGGTCTGACCATCATCTGATCACATTTAGACTTACTGCGACCCTAAACCTCCGCAGGGGTGGAGGACAAATTAAGATGGTCCGCCCTAGGAGACTGATGGATCCGGACGGATTCCTGAGGAATCTTAGGGTCTCCCCTGCCTTGGAGCCTGGCGATTCTATCGACGCCTTAGTAACTCTCTATAACGGGGAGATGGCCAGGGCGTTAGATACGATCGCACCCGAACGCCCCATCTCGTTGCGTCGTGACAGGCCATCCCCTTGGTTCACCGAGGAGTTGGCTGTGATGAAGCATACGAGAAGGGGGCTAGAGCGCAAATGGAGGAAATCTCGGAACGTATCTGACCGAACACGGGCTAGAGCCTCCCTTAAGGCATACTCCGTGGCTGTACGGGCGGCCAGGAAGTCATTCACGACCGCCCGTATAGCATCTGCAGCAAATAGATCATCGGAGCTGTTTCGGGTCGTGGGTGAGCTCCTCCACCCACCAGCGGTGGAGGGGCTCCCCGACGACCCCGCAGCTCGGTGTCGCGATTTCGCACACCATTTTGCAGATAAAGTCGCCCAGATACGCCTCGAGCTCGACTCCAATTCCATCGCAGTGCCAGAAGAGGTGACGGAGGCACCTGCTTGTCCAATCTTATGGGATTCTTTTAGGCTTGTTCTTCCTGAAACCGTGGAGGAGATCCTTGGGGCTGTGAGAGCGACCACCTCATCCCTGGACCCATGCCCATCTTGGCTCATTAAATCAGCCAGAGGGGGGTTGCTTGACTGGTTTGTACCGATTATCAATACATCGCTGGAGCAAGGAATTTTTCCATCTAATTTGAAGCAGGCCGTGGTTCGTCCACTTATCAAAAAAGCTTCCCTTGACTCCTCGGTACTGAATAACTACAGGCCGATCTCCAACCTTCCCTTTTTGGGAAAGGTGCTGGAGAGGGTGGTCGCCTCTCAGCTTCAGGGTTTCCTAGACGATACCAACTACCTGGATCAGTCACAGTCTGGTTTCAGGCCTGGCCATGGCACCGAGACAGCCTTGGTCGCCTTGGTGGATGACCTCCGCAGAGAACTGGACAGGGGGAGTGTGACTCTGCTGGTTCTCTTGGACATCTCAGCGGCTTTCGATACCATCGATCATGGTATCCTTCTGGGTCGTCTCTCCGGGATGGGCCTTGGGGGCACGGTTCTGTCGTGGCTCCAGTCCTTCCTGGAGGGACGAACCCAGATGGTGAAGCTGGGAGATGCCTGCTCTGACCCCTGGCCTTTGACCTGTGGGGTCCCGCAAGGCTCTATTCTATCTCCCATGCTTTTTAACATCTACATGAAACCGCTGGGAGAGGTCATCCGGGGTTTTGGAGTTGGGTGCCATCTTTACGCGGATGACACGCAACTCTACTACTCCTTTCCACCTAATTCCAAGGAGGCTTCTCAGGTGCTAGGTGAGTGCCTGGCCGCTGTGTCGATCTGGATGAGGAAGAACAAGCTGAAGATCAATCCCGACAAGACAGAGGTCCTCCTGGTCGATCGCAAACCGAATCGGGGTATAGGGTGGTTACCTGTGTTGGACGGGGTTACACTCCCCTTGAAGCCTCAGGTCCGCAGTTTGGGCGTCCTCTTGGATTCCTCGCTTACACTTGAAGCTCAGGTGTCGGCGGTATCCGGGAGGGCCTTTGCGCAACTGAGACTTGTGCGCCAACTGCGACCATACCTCGTGAAGGCTGATCTGGCCGGGGTGGTCCACGCCTTGGTCACCTCTAGAATGGATTACTGCAATGCGCTCTACGTGGGGCTGCCCTTGAAGACGGCCCGGAAACTTCAATTGGTCCAGCGGGCAGCAGCCAGGATGCTAACTGGGGCTCATTATCAAGAGAGGTCTACCCCTCTGTTTAAGGAGCTCCACTGGCTGCCTTTTATTTTCCGGGCCCAATTCAAGGTGCAGGTGCTTACCTACAAAGCCCTAAACGGTTCGGGACCACCCTACCTGCGTGACCGCATATCCATCTACGAACCCACACGCTCGCTACGGTCATCCGGAGAAGCCCTGCTTGTGATCCCACCCACGTCGCAAGCGCGCTTGGTGGGGACGCGTGACAGGGCCTTTTCCGTGGCGGCCCCCAGACTTTGGAACGCCCTCCCAAAAGATCTCAGACAGGCCCCCACTCTAGCCGTTTTCAGAAGGAAGTTAAAAACCTGGCTGTTCCGTTGTGCCTTCCCAGACTAGGAATCCCCATCCCAGGTCCTAGAAGCACCTTAGTATAACCAATGTTGCTGCACACCACACTTTAATCCTACGTTCCTCCTGCCTTTTCAGCACTTTTAATCCCTGTACCCCACTGCGCCGGCCGAACCAGTTTTTAATAGTGTCCTGATGTATTGTCATTGTGGTTTATTTTGCTTAATTGTTTTGATTTGCTTTGTTTACTGTTGTGCTATGTTTTCTTTTGTATTGTGTTTGAGGCTTCGGCCGTGTAAGCCGCATCGAGTCCTTCGGGAGATGCTAGCGGGGTACAAATAAAGTTAATAATAATAATAATAATAATGACAAGCAGCTCTGCCAGATCAATTAAAGGGTTGGCTTAGTAACTAATGAAAGTGTGCAGGATCACAGGCATGCCAATGTTCTAAACAAAAGCTCCAGGGCTCTCGAGCCACTGAACAGAATATATATAACAATAATTTGTTAACTTGAGCACAGGAATGTCAGGCGCTAGAAACAAACCTTATATAGTAGGGAATACTGGGAATTGGCTAACTTGGCCAGGGGGTGATGGGAATTGGTGTTCAAGATGATAACAGTTTGGAGTAGGCTGACATCATGCCTATCTGTGATTACTGGCAATACTATATGGCTGTCTATTACAGAAGACAAAACACTGGGCATAATGAATTTCAGTCTACTTACCACCTCATCACACTTACAGCCCCCCCCCCCCCCCAATTTTAAGGGCAGCTACTGTAAATTTACTGGGAGTCATGGCTGCCATCAGACAATTTCTGGTCGTCACTACTGCCCCTCCCCCATCACAAAACTACAAAACAATTGTGAAATTGGATACTTACTTACTTACTTAGGCAATCCCTCATTGTCCGAGTAGGATAGTCTTCCAAGATCAGTGTACGGGTGAGCCCTATTCTTGATCTGCATCTTCTCCCGTAGTGAGGGCATCCGTTTCCAGGTGGAATGCTGTCCTGGTCGGGGTTGGCTTGACACGCCTTCCTCTTGGCATGTTTCTCTCTTCCACCCTCCATTTGTGCCTCTTCAAATTGTATAGCACTGCTGGTCACAGCTGACCTCCAGCTGGAGCACTCAACGGCCAGAGCATTCAAAGAGATGGCTATTTTGTTATGTCTTAGCATAATAAGAGACAAAAGAATCCAGTAGCTAGTGCTACTTGGCTTCCAGACCTTTGACCATGTCTTCCTTGTACTGTTAGTACAAGGAAGACATTTCCAGCAACCTTTACATGGGAACAGTCCTTGAAAGTAATTTGAAAACTTCATCTGGTTCAGAATGTAACCAGTAAAATCGTGATTACGCATTGAAAATTTGCAATCCACAATTGATTGATGGAGCACTTGCTGAAGTGGACAGAGTTCATGAAAACCTAAGCTAGACATATTTTTTATTCCCAGCTGTGACTGGATTCTTTAAAAACATTTGAAAATGTTTCTCTTTCATGAACACTTTTAATTCTGACTTGCTGTAAATCTGTATTATAGAATTGTAGGATCATATTGAAAGAGACAACAGTGACCATCCAATCCAATGCCCTGCTATGCAGGAATACACAATCAAAGCACTCCTAACAGATGGCTACTCAAGCATCTGTTTAAAAACCTCCAGAGAAGCAGATTCCACCATGCTCCAAGGCAGAGTATTCTACTGTAAAACAACTCTTATCATCAGGAAGTTTTCCCTAATTAGGTGGAATCTCTTTACCTGCCATTTGAATCAATTGCTTCATGTCCTAGTCTCTAGAACAGCCGAAAACAAGCTCGATCCCTCCTCAAAAGACATCCTTTTCTTGTTTGTTTATTCATTCAGTCACTTCTGACTCTTCATTTCCATGCCAGCCCACACCAGAGCTCTCTGTTGGCCATGATCACCCAGGCCCTTCAAGGTCAAGCCAGTCACTTTGAGGATACCATCCATCCATCTTGCCCCTCTTCCTTTTCCCTTCCTTTTCCCCCAGCATCATTGTCTTTTCTAAGCTTTCTTGTCTTCTCATTATGTAGCCAAAGTACTTCATCTTTGCCTCTAATATCCTTCCATCCAGCAAGCAGTCAGGCTTTATTTCCTGAAATATTGATTGGTTGGATCTTCCGGCGGTCCAAGGCAGTCTCAGAATTTTCCTCCAACACCACAGTTCAAAAGCATCTATCTTCCTTCACTCAGCCTTTCTTATGGTCCAGCTCTCACATCTGTACGTTACTACGGGGAATACCATTGCTTTAACTGGATCTTTGTTGCCAGTGTGATGTCTCTACTCTTAATTTTAAGGATATCTTAAGATATCCTTACAAATATTTAAACATAACTAACATGTCCCCTCTCAAGCTTGTCTGCTCTAAGCTAAGCATACTCATCTACTTAAGCTGGTCCTCAAAGCAGGCCTGTAGCGAGTGGGTGGTTTTAGGGGTTCAATCCCCCCCGCCCCGAAATGTTTCAGATTTTTTTTAAAAAACCTGGTTTACTCATGAATTTTAACTGGTTAACCAAATCCCCATGCTAGGTCTATGAGATGCAAAAAATTAAGAGTCCCTCCAGAACTGTAAGCACTATCTCAAGCAAATATTGACAATTTATTCACACTGTCATTACTTGCAGCAATAGCCGATGTAGTGAAGCAACCAAGTTGGGTGTGTGTGTGTTGAATGCTCCCATTAAGGAGGCCAGTCTTGGTGGAGATGGTTGACAGGGGTGGAGCTGCAGGCTATTGAAGGTTGCTCTGCCCCCTGCTGTGCTCTTGGCTTCAGCGTGAGCTAGGAGGCAGGTTTCAACCCCCCCCCCCCTGAATTTTTCAACCCTCCCCGAAATTTTCAACCCCCCCCCCCCCCCGAAATTGTCAACCCTCCCCAAAAAATTTTTCTGGCTACGGCCCTGCCTCAAAGGGCTTGGTTTCCAGACCTTTGACCATTTTGGCCACCCATCTCTGTATACATTCCAGTTCATCAATATCTATCTTGAATTGTGATGACCAGAACTGAACACAATATTCTAGAGGAAGCCTGACCAATGCAAAATAAAGTGAGATTATTATATCTCTCAATCCAGAGACACCATATAGATGCAGCCTAGACTCACATTGGCTTTTTTAGCTGCTGTGTCACACTGTTGACACATGTTCAGCTTGTGCTCCAGTCAGGCTGTATTATCATTAATCATAATCAGCATGTATGTGAAACATCATTATTAATTGAGTTTTGTTAACAATGAGATTAATCACTTGCTCCTATCAATGTTGTTGTTTTTCACACCTCATTTGATCACTTTCACAGCTGAGGAAGTGAGATAGTTCTTTTTAAAAGACAGAACTATAAAACTAGGAAACAAAATAAGGTATGAGCCTCACGTCCACGGGGAATGCGTTCTACAATCTGCCCGCTTACCCACATGAATACCTGAAACTGTGAGTAATAGGGAATCCTATATTTTAACTATACTTTGACCATACAATAGACCAGTGGTTCTCAACGTTTCTAATGCTGCGACCCCTTAATACAGTTCCTCATGTTGTGGTGACCCCCAGCCATTAAATTATTTTCATTGCTACTTCATAATTGCAATTTTGCTACTGTTATGAATCGTTATTGGGAGTTGTAGTTGCTGGGATTTATAGTTCACCTACAACCAAAGAGCATTCTGAAGCCCACCAATGATAGAATTAGGCCAAACTTCCCACACAGGACTCCCATGACCAACAGAAAATAATGTCTGTGAGGGTCTTTGGCGACCCCTCTGACACCCCCTCGTGACCCCTCTAGGGGTCCCGACCCCCAGGTTGACAACCACTGCAATAGACTCTCACTAGGGGATCTAGAGAGGCCTAAAAACACTTCTGGGGAGGGATATTTCCAAAAGAGTGAGTAAATGAAACTGTGAAGATTAATTCCATGGGTGAGTGGGTTGTATAGTATTGATAAATAGTAGAAGTGGCTGCTAGTTGCAATGAGTCATCATATTTATAATGTTTCTTTAACTTGGGTTGCTGTGAGTTTTCCAGGCTGTATAGCCATGCTCCAGAAACATTCTCTCCTGATTTTTTGCCCACATCTTTGGCAGGCATCCTCAGAGATTGTGAGGTCTGATGGAAACTAGGCAAGTGATGTTTATATACCTGTGGAATAATGTCCAGGCTGGACATTGAAGCAAGTGTGAATGTTGTAATTGGTCATCTTAGCATTTAATGGCCTTGCAGCTTCAAAGCCTGGCTGGTTTCTGCCTGGGGGGAATCCTTTGTTGGGAGGTGTTAACTGGCCCTGATTGTTTTCGGTCTGTGAAGCAGGTGCGACTGAGAGCAGGGCCACCTCGGCCGATCTTGACACTCAAACTGGTTTGTAAGGAGTAATACATTCAGACAGGTAAACTGGGCCAGAACCACTTAGGGCTTTATAGGCCAAAGTCAGCACTGAATTGTACTCTGTAGCAGACTGACAGCCAGTGGAGCTGACGTAACAAGGAGGTTGTGTGCTCCTTGTACCTGCTGTAGTAAGCAGACTGCTGTTCATTGGATTACTTGAAGCTTCTGAATAGTCTTCAAAGGCAGCCCCATATAGAGCACACTGTGTTATGTCTTAGTTTATACACTGCTATACTGGACATGTGCCAAAAGATCATGAGTTTGAAGCCAGCCCGGCTCAGAGTAAGCTTTTGACCAATTTGTGTAGCTTGCTGTCGACCTTTGCAGCCCAAAAGACACTTGCATCTGTCAAGTAGGAAATTTAGGTACCGCTTATGCAGGGAGGCTAATTTACGAAGCCACAAAAATCTCCAGCAAGCATGCAAAGAATGAGGAAGTACTTCATCAGTGTCACAAATGGATGATGAAGCGACATCTTCCCTGGTGGCCAGAATACCCTCATGAAAAAGCTGGAATGTTAAATGACCTCTGCGTGTCTGTCTATATATGTTGTGTGCCTATGGCATTGAATGTTTGCCATGTATACGTACATTGTAATCCGCCCTGAATCCCCTGTGGGGTGAAAAGGGGTGGAATATAAATACTGTAAATAAATAATAAATTCATACTATTCGCAGCCTTGATTTTAATGACAAAAGGGTTATTGCTTCCATCCAAACTAATATGACCTACTTGCATGTGATTCTAGTAATGCGGTATCCATTGTGTGGGCTGCATTTCACTTGGTGGTTTAAATCAACCTAGTGAAGGTTAACCAGCCTAGAGGTGCTTCATGAAATCTACTTGCAAGCTCTTTCCTGGTAGCAGATTTCTCTTCTATGTAATTGTCAGATAACATCTTCTCTAGCTACCCACTTGACACAAAGCTGCCTGTGTCTGACAAGAATTCCACCAAGATAGCCTGTCATGTTTTTATTTGAGGCTCAGATCAACTTTTGGAAGTATGTTTACATCTGCTGCAGCCCGTCTATGCTAATTCCAAGAGAAATTTGGAAAAGCCTTCTGGCCTTGAGCCTGACACTCCCTCATAATTTTGAGAAAGCTCGCATACCCTTCAAAGGCGGATAATCAGCCCGGCTCCTGGAGGTATCTTTCTAACAAGGCAGTCACCTTGGTTCGTCTGAGCTTTGGGGTTTCTCCTATGATTTTGATCAGAAATGACAACTCGTTCTGAAGGGATGGATCAAGAATGAATCAAACGCCTTCTGCACAATAAGCACACAACTCCATTTCATTGTAAGCCTTTTGGTCCCCGGGATATAGGGACCGTAGACGGGCTCTAACCAGAGTTAAACATTTTTCTTTAAGTTTAATTAGGTGGGATGCCGAATTCCAGAAGTGGGTGATGGTGGAAGTTGCTTCCTTAACCTCATAAAAGACACAGCCATTACTTCCTGAGACAAATTCAGGTGCAAACCTTTTTCTCTCTCCCCCCCCCCCCCCCTCTTTTTTTGAAGGAGAAATAAAAGAGAATTTGTTCGAGGCTATATGGAAATCATTTATTAGCTATATGCACCAGAGTAATAGCAAATTCAAACCACCCTCAGATCAAGTGAGATTTTGGCTAAATGACAAGGATAAGATATGCCTATAATTTTTTAAAAAATAGACAATAGAAAAGAAAAAAATTACTAGTAAGAGGACTGACTGAAAAGTAGTCTATAAATGTCTGTAACTTGGAGAGGAAAGGGAGGGTGAATGGGATTGGGACAACATTGGGTTTTAGATTGTGATACTATTGTTAGAGCAAACAATAAGAGGAAAAAGCTGCCATCTTTTTCCTCTTATTTTCTTCTTTTTCCTCAGGGGTGAGAAGGGTGGGGTAAAAATATAGGAAATAAAAAAAAATAAACTTTTGTCCAGCTCTTAATTAGTCCAGCTTAGACATCAGCTTTTTTCAGGAGCAAAATAGAGATGAGAAAAAGTGGAAGCATCTGAGGGTTCACCTGTAAGATCCCTATGTGTTACTGGTGGCACAATGATGGCTACCAAGCATGTTCTCAAGACTACATCGTTCCACCACCAACTCTGGGAGCTATCATGCTTAGTTTCTCCTAGCTCAGTGTTTTGTCTATATATCCACATTTGAACTGTGCTCTCTCTATCAAAACATAATAATAATAATAATAATAATAATAATAATCCTTTATTTGTACCCCGCTACCATCTCCCGAAGGACTCGGTGCGCCTTACAAGAGGTCGAGCCCAAATACAACAATTAAAACAGCAGCAGCAACAACAACACAATAACTCAAAAAACAAAGCAATAACATTAACAACACCCAATGACACAATTAAAAACAGTGGCCAGGCCAACTGTAATAATTAAAAATAAATGTCCTGGGCATGACAAGGTGGGGTGTTGGGGGGAGGGGATGGGCATGCAGATATCCTGGATCTCTGATAAAGTGCATTGGGACATAATGCTAGGAGTTTCCTTATTCTGGAAAGGCACACTGGAACAACCACGTTTTCAAGCTCCTCCTAAAGATTGCTAGTGACGGGGCCTGCCTGATGTCCTTAGGGAGAGAGTTCCAGAGTCGAGGGGCCACCACTGAGAAAGCCCTATCCCTCGTCCCCACCAATCACGCTTGCGATGCTGGTGAGATCGTAAGCAGGGCCTCTCCAGATGAACGAAGAGATCATGTGGGTTCGTAAACATCCACTTGTCTCTCCCAGATTTCTCAGCAGAGCCCAATTTTCTGTGATGCTCAAGCCTGAAAATAGCTTAGTTCTCACCTGACTTTGGTGAGTTACCATTTTGGACTAGAGTTCTCAGAGTCACCTTTGTCCACATTACTTGACATGATGGCCATGTATAAATATGTGAGGGGAAGTCACAGGGAGGAGGGAGCAAGCTTGTTTTCTGCTGTCCTGGATACTAGGATGCTGAAGAATGGCTTCAAACTACAGGAACGGAGATTCCACCTGAACATGAGGAAGAACTTCCTGACTGTGATAGCTGTTCAGCAGTGGAACTCTCTGCTTCAGAGTGTGGTGGAAGCTCCTTCTTTGGAAGCTTATAAACAGAGGCTAGATGGCCATCTGTCGGGGGTGCTTTGAATGCAATTTTCCTGCTTCTTGGCAGGAGGTTGGACTTAATGGCCCATGAGGTCTCTTCCAACTCTATGATTCTATGATTCTAATGGGCACTATTACATAGGAGAACATTTCCAACACCCCCCCCCCTCCCCATACACACACACTCCTAAGTCCAACATCCCACATGGCAGTGAGGCCATCCAGAATATTTTAGAGCAGGGGTCCCCAGGGCTGTAACCAGACAAGTCTACATAGGGACCACCAAACGCAGCGCCCAGACACGCATCAAGGAACATGAAAGGCACTGCAAACTACTCTAACCAGAGAAATCAGCCATAGCAGAGCACCTGATGAACCAACCTGGACACAGCATATTATTTGAGAATACAGAAGTGCTGGACCACTCTCACAACCACCATGTCAGACTACACAGAGAGGCCATTGAAATCCACAAGCATGTGGACAATTTCAACAGAAAGGAGGAAACCATGAAAATGAACAAAATCTGGCTACCAGTATTAAAAAAAACTCAAAAATTACAACAGCAAAACAACAGAGGGGAAACAAACAGGCACATAAAATCACTCTCAACAAAAGATCCCCCCAGGCACTTCCAAGCCATTGAATGCAAATCAAGGTGATCAGCTGAAACATTCACAGCTAGCCCCAGCAGACAAAAGTCCTTTGTCTCACTCTGGTCATTCAACAGATATATAAACCCATTTTTCCTACTTCCAACAGACCTCACTACCTCTGAGGATGCTTGCCATAGATACAGGCGAAACGTCAGGAGAAAAATTGCCTCCAGAACATGGCCATATAGCCCGGAAAAACCTACAACAACCCAGAGGCTGGATAGCCATCTGTCAGGGATGCTTTGATTGTGCTTTTCCTGCATGGAAGGGGGTTGGACTAGATGGTGCATACAATCTCTTCCAACTCTATGATTCCACCAAGTCTTGAAATTGTACTCAAAGTTAAATTTTGTTGCTGTGTACCTTTAAATCATTTCTGATCGATGGTGAGCCTAAAGTGAGCCTATAAAGGATTCTCTTAGTAAGATTTGTTCGGGGGGTGGGGGGTATTTTTGCCTTTCTCTGAAGTTAAGTGTGACTTCCACAATAGCTTTTTATGGTCAAATGGGGATTTGAACCTTAGTCCAACACTCAAACCATTATATCATGCCTGATTCCCTCACTTTGAACAGCTAAAATTATGGACATGTTCTGAATCTTTCAGGAATAACAGTAGCACCAGCTCAAGAGCAGATGGAATCAAATTTATTTTAGTATTACCATCATCATATTTATTTTTACCCTGTCTTTTCACTAAAGTTAGGACTCAAATCCAAAGACAATTTAAAGCAAAGCTAAAAACACAGAAAACTCAACATTAAATTAGAATTAAACTGTTCGCAGCTCCCTTTTGGGGAATCAAACCCTGACCTCCCTCAAAAACTTAAACTCTAAGAACAAAAATACACGTGACAGTAATCTTCATGAACAGAAGTGGACACACACGAACACACTCTCACAAAACCACAAAGAAATGCTTGCATGAATAATTTTGGAGACATTTCACTACCTCAATCCACATTCAAGCATATTTTTTGAAATTTTACAATGTCCCAGAACCAATCTATCTGTACTGAGTCAAAAGAAGGCCGTTTGCATTATCTTCCCTGGTTTAACTCTTGGGGAAAAAGAAAACCCTTTCTTAAACTCCTGTATTGGTACAAGAAAGGCATTTGAAGAACAGAACAGAATGGAATGGAAAATAATATAGAACAGAATCATAGAGTTGGAAGAGACCTCATGAGCCATCCAGTCCAACCCCCTGCCAAGAAGCAGGGAAATTGCATTCAGAGCACTCCCAACAGATGGCTATCCAGCCTCTGTTTAAAAGCCTCCAAAGAAGGAGCCTCCACCACACTTTGGGGTAGAGAGTTCTACTGCTGAACAGCTCACACAGTCAGGAAGTCCCCCCTAATGATCAGGGGAAATCACCCTTCATGTAGTTTGAAGCCATTACTCTGCGTCCTAGTTTTCAGGGCAGCAGGAAACAAGCTTGCTCCCTCCTCCCTCTGACTTCCCCTCACATATTTATACATGGCTATCATGTCTCCTCTCAGTCTTCTCTTCTGCAGGCTAAACATGCCCAGCTCTTTAAGCCACTCCTCATAGGGCTTCTTCTCCAGACCCTTTAGTCACCCTCCTCTGGACACATTCCAGCTTGTCAATAGCTCTCTTCAATTGTGGTGTCAAGAACTGGACACAGTATCCCAGTTCTGTGGTCTGACCAAGGCAGAATAGAGGAGTATTATGACTTCCCTGGATCTAGACACTAGACTCCAGTATATGCAGGCCAAAATCCCATTGGCTTTTTTATCTGCAGCATCACATTGTTGGCTCATGTTTAACTTGTTGTCCACGAGGACTCCAAGATCTTTTTCACTGTAGAATGGAATAGACAACCTTGCTGAGATGTATTTTATCCCACTTTCTTTTTGGTTTTATGTAACAAATTTTATATTGGCACTTAAATTCACTTTGCCCAAACCAGATTCAAGCCACTTTGTGTCTTGATCAAGAGATAAAAGTGGAGTATTAATTATAATAAAATAGAATTATTGTGATGTATTGAAACAAAACAATGTCTCAACACATGTTTGCTAAAATAAATAAAGTCTTCAGAAAGAGAAAACTATAAAGTTAGAAGGTATTCCAGGGGACATCTAGTGCACCCCCCACCAGGTACAGGAATCCAAAGTTTATATACCCCTCTAACTCAGAGAGTTAGTGGTCCACAAGAACTAAAATATGGTCTGCGGCCTCACCGTTACTACACATTTGCAACGACTGGTCTCGTGAAACCCTCTTATTGTACTGAAGCTTATTAAATATGGTTTTCTGTGGGCAAGCAGATGGCAACGACTGGATGACATATGTTCTGTATCAGAAACTAGAGCTGATGTGGTCTATCCTATGCAATTTTCTGAATCAGCACTCCAAATAACCAGATGGAATATAAAGGTGACCAAAAATGAATTCATAATCCTTTTGGTACTGCTCTTTGTAACGAAAGGTCAAGTGGTCCCTGGTCAAAAAAAAGTTGGGAACCACTGATTTAACCAGACCTTGGAAGATTATTCAGTTATCTATTATTGAACAGTGGTGGCATGATGCTTTGGGCCTGACCACCATATATCCTGGCTCAGGTATGGATAGCTACAGCAAGTCATTGTTTCTTATGTCTTAAAAATAACCTGTCCATCTTGGGATTTAACTCTTTCCTTATCTGTCACCCTGATGAGAATTGATCCTTTGAATTGACGGCAATTTCCCAGTTCACAAGAGTTAAGGAATTCCCTTCAAAGCAAATGGCATCTGTAGAAAGGAAACTTTCATCAGGTCCATCTCAGGGCAAAAAAGGATTAAACTCCCCCTCCAACTCACTCTGATCTCAGTTAGCTCACCCACTTTCCACATAGGCCATGTCAACACTTACTGGAAAAATCCAGTTTAAAGGATTCCAGAATGGCTCCATTTTTTTTTTCATGTCAGGAGTGACTTGAGAACTGCAAGTTGCTTCTGGTGTGAGAGAATTGGCCATCTGCAAGGATGTTGCCCAGGGGATGTCTGTATGTTTTACCATCCTGTGGGAGGCTTCTCTCATGTCCCCACATGAGAAGCTGGAGCTGACAGACAGGAGCTCACCCCACTCCCAGGATTCAAACCACCAACCTTTCAGTTAGCAGTCCTGCCAGCAAAAGGGTTTAACCCACTGTGCCACCAGGGGCTCCAATTCAGCCACAGAAGCCCTTTGGTCATTCACACATCCAGCTAACCCAAAAGTTCATCAGAATTGGTGTTGCCAGCATCACATTGTTGGCAATGTCACATTTCAAATCATGTTGCTTGATGCTCAACATGACATTACTGGAATAGTGTCATCACCAGAAAACCTCTGGGAGAAAGCACTTGCTGGCAGTGATGCAGCACTAGGCCCACCGACAATGTGTGGCGTGGATAGGGTCAATTCCAGCCCAATCTGGCTGTCCATACCTCCGGAGTAAACCTCATGTCCTGCTGTCACAGAGTATCAGCTGGATGCAGTAGATGTGTTGCAAATCGAGCTCATGCACTATGGGAACTTATCTAAACAGCTAAGCAGTGAGTCCACATTATTTAGGTTATGTAGATATGGTCATAGACTGCTAAAAGACTTATTTCTAATGTGTATACTACATGCAAAAATACACTGAATATCATGCCATGTCTTGTTTGGTAACGTGTACTGGAAAACCAAGTGAATGAAAGAAAGAGGGATGCTTTTCAGAGTCTTCTCCATTGAGAAATAATACTTGATACTATCTTGTGTTTCCATGGATAAATAATGTATCTTGGCCAAGTGCCTTATTCAATACAAAGGGGAGGAAATTCAAAGGTGGTGTAGTTATGGTAACTAATGAGTAATTGTATCCCACAGTTTGTGTTACTGGTGAATTTAACTTTGTACACATTTCCAGAACTTTAAATTGCTGTGAGAATTAAAAACCAAGAGGAGGGAAAATTAATCTTTCATAAATTGACATTTGTGTCAGATTAAGTCCACATATACTCCAGAATTAAGGTTAATTTATTGATAGCAGAAAATGGAATGTCATTTCACTGAATTGTTAATTTCTGGAGTGGAAATGATTTGCTTTGTAGCAATGCTATTGTGATAGAGATTTGTTGGAAAACGATGTAAAAATATATTTGGTGTGCAAATATGATCAAGAGAAGCAAATACTTGGGAGGGATATTTTTATAAAAAGAGAGTCCTCATGAGGCAGGTTATACTTGCTATTAAAAAAAGAGAGGAAGGGATCAGAGCAAAGTAATCTGGATAGATATGAATTTTAAGGGGGGAAGAAGGGGGAAATCGCACGGGTTTGAGAGTTTGGTGGGAAAAAGTAGAGGGATTGGGGGTGGGGAAGGGAATAACTAAGGAAGGAAGGGTAAAGGGGTTTTCTTATGGGTTGGAGTAGTGGTAAGGAGGTTGGGAAACAGGGGGGTAAGGGGAGCAGTAAAGAAAAATGAAACAGTAAAAAAGGAATAAAGGTTCCATTGGTTGACTTCCGAATCTTTTTCTGTCCGGGTTATTTGTCTCTTAGATGTTGATTGTAATTAATCAAGTAATCTGGACTTTTGACCTGCAAAACTGTGGCTAATGCTGAACTCAAGAGATACTGTACAATTACAATGCCATTGGACTTCTCAGAATGCACACCACTGAATAAAATTCCACATGATCTGCTTTGAACTGGAACATATAGCAGTGTGGACTCAGATAACCCAGTTTAAAGCAGATGTGTGGGATTTTCTGACTTGATATTCTGGGTTATATGGCTTTGTGGAAGGGCCCTTAGATATACATCTCAGATAAACATGCAAGCCAAACATATATTTTAGGCCAGCAATGGGTGTGTGGATAAATTACATGGATCAAATGATGTCCTTTCATGATCAGGTAAATTAGCTTCCAACCAATCTGGCTCTCACCCGGATCCACAGCTGTTTCTCTAGGCAACAATGTGCAGCAGGCCTCTCCACACAACGGGTGCACACCGGGAGGGGCAAGGCATGGCTGGTGTAGTAATTAAGCTACAATCAAAGAGCATTCTGAATTCTACCAATGATGGAATTAAACCAAACGTGGCACACAAGTCTCCCACGACCAACAGAAAAAACTAGAAGGGTTTGATGGGCATTGAATTTGAGTTTGGGAGTTGTAGTTCACCTACATCCAGAGAGCACCGTGGACTCAAACAATGGCACAAATATTTCATATGCCCAAATATGAACACAGCTGGAGTTTGGGGAAAATAGACCTTGACATTTGGGAGTTGTAGTTACTGGGATTTATAGTTCACCTACAAACAAAGAACCCCCATGACCAACAGAAAATACTTAAGGCCATCCAGTCCAACTCCCTTCATCAGGGCAAGAAGACGTAATCAAAGCCTTCCTGACAAAGAGCCACCAGCCATAGATATAATATATATGGTTCACACATAGAGAGATATAGTATCATAGATTTGAAAGGGATGCCTAAAGAAGGACAACTCTATGTTGCATGTTTCAGATTAGACTAACCAGACAATCTCCACATCAACACTGACAAAGAAACAGCAAGAAATACTGTTTACCCACAAGCATAGAGAAATTACATATATTAGAAACAACACTTTCTCATTACTTTATTTTTGAGATCACCAGACTGGGCCACAGCAATGCATGGGAAGGGATGGCTAGTGTTTAATAAAAAAAAGAAAAAGACAATCATATTGTTTGCTTGAAGTCTCTTGATGAAGTATAAATCATTGGGGGGTAAGGGTGGGGTGTACCATGGCTTGAAAACAAAGCCCCCTTTCAAAAGAAATCTTACCAAAAAAAAGCCAGTGCTGGACTTTCCTTAAGGTCACCATACATTAGAAATGACTTGAAGGCACACAACAACCAAAAGCTCAACATGGCCTACTACTATTATCTCTTGTAATTAAGTTTCTCCTTGGACTTGTCTTAATGTGATATAGTTTCTTTCTCCCTTTCCCTATCCTTTAAAAAAAAACAACAAGAAAAGTAACGTTTGCTGAGTAGGTGGTTTCTCCGAAGCTCTCGCAGATTTAATTTTAGCATTGAGAAGCTAATCAAGTTGCAACTTGGAAATCTGTGAAATGTTAACTTCCTGCTGTTAGGTTCAGCAGTATAATTACTTTCCTTTCGGTTGGAAGAATAGGGAGGAATGGGAGAGGGAGGAGAGTATATTGCCAGTTTATAGCCTTTTTATCTAACATTGTCAGAATACAAGGGAAGGGGAAACAAAGTTTTCACAAGTATACTTCCTGGCATTTCATTTTAAGGTCATTTCATCAACATCAAAGCACATCCATAGACTTTGGAAAAGTTCTGCCCCAACCTGTGCCCCACAAGTTGGGTTTAACCACCAATACCATAATCCATACTTCCTTGGTTGCTGATTGGAAGTGATGTGACTTATAGTTCAATGACTAGTTAAAGTGCAACATGTGAACTCACGTGGCCCCAACCACCTTTTTTTGTGGCTACCAAGTCACCTCTCCCCTAAATCACCTCTCCCCTTTCAACAAATGTCCTTATATAGAACCCCCCCCCCCCCCCCCCGTGATAGACCAAACAGCCACAAAATGATACATGGTAAAGGTAAAGGTTTTCCCCTGACATTAAGTCCAGTCGTGCCCGACTCTGAGGATTGTTGCTCATCTCCATTTCTAAGCTGAAGAGCTGGCGTTATCTGTAAACACCTCCAAGGTCATTTGGCCAGCATGACTGCATGGAGCATTGTTACCTTCCTGCTATTGATCTACTCACATTTGCATTTTTTCAAACTGCTAGGTTGGCAGAAGCTGGAGATAACAGCAGGAGATCACCCCGATCCCCGGATTCGAACCTGCGACCTTTTGGTAAGCAAGTTCAGCAGCTCAGCATTTAATCCAAAAGCCACAGTAATTTAGTGGGATTTTACCCCTTAACAACCCCTGGTGGAATGTGTGATTGGCACCTCTTTTGCAAGGAAGAGATGACCCTAAGGTCTATCTAGCTTCCATCATACACTAATTTACCCCTCAGGAATCGGTAACCACCATGGGAAGTCACTGAATAGTTAACTTGTATTTTTCTCACCTCTGGTTCTACAAAGACTTTACCTTCTCCTCCTGTTGGGATAAAAATCCTGTATATACATGCCTGCAGAAACAAAGCAATGGCACATGAAGAAAGTATGGAAAAGAGGAGGTACTTGTTCTAAGCAAGCAATCTTACATTAGCAAACTGCTATCTTGTACATGAAAACACTTTCCTGTGGGTATTTATTTATTCAGAAGTTCAATAAGCCTTCTGCTTTTATAGAGGGTTAGTGTTATTTTTTATTATTATTTGAGAGAACACCTCTTTAGGAATCCCCCAATGTGATTCAATGGTCAGCGTCTGCTGAAAGTTGACTATAGAATCATGCATGCCGAACATACTCATTGAATCCATGAATAAGTAAATCTGCAAACTAAACATACAAATTTGAAGGACAACTGTATTTACAAGGTTACAAAAATAAAACCCAAGTTGTGATCCGCAGAAAGAGAAAAAAAACTCTACTGTATGTAGATGAACATTCCTAATTTGCTCATTAGGCTTGTTTGATCCAAAAAGAAAATGGTTCAAAACTCATTTCGGTTGTAGGGGGCACTGGTGATTCAGATCTAAAGTCAATTCTGATTTTCACAGAAAAAAAGTTCAAACTTTTCAAAATCTGAATCCTTCGTTAATGGTTGCAAAGTGTTATTTCCTGTTTCATTGGGTGGTCTTTACTTTGAAAGTAGTTGTTTTATTCCAGAAAAGGGGGGGGGGGGAAGCAAAGGGAAGAAATCCATCCACACTGGGTTAAACAGCGGCTCTTACCCAGGACTGATGCGGGAGAGAAAGGAAACCAAAGGAAATCCATCCAAACTGGGTTAAACAGCAGCTCTCACCCAGGACTGATGCGGGAGAGAAAGAAAACCGAAGGAAATCTATCCAAACTGGGTTAAACAGCAGCTCTCACCCAGGACTGACGCGGGAGAGAAAGGAAATCAAAGGAAATCCATCCAAACTGGGTTAAACTGCTGCTCTCGCCCAGGACTAATGCGGGAGGGAAAGGAAACCAAAGGAAATCCATCCAAAAAGGGTTAAACAGTGGCTCTCACCCAGGACTGACACAGGAGAGAAAGGAAACCGAAGGAAATCCATCCAAACTGGGTTAAACAGTGGCTCCCGCCCAAGACTGACATGGGGGGGAAAGGAAACCGAAGGAAATCCATCCACACTGGTTTGAAAAGCTGAATAATTTCCGACTCACTTACGGATTTGTAAGAGAAATGGAAGAAAAGGCTTCAGAAGGGCAAAGGGACCTCCGGTTTCCTTACAAACTTCAAAATCACTTCAAAAAAGGAAATATTTCCAAATTTATTCCAAATTATGAAGATTCCAAGCGAACCTAACCATGCCTATTGCTCATGATACAGCTGTTGGTCTGAGTCTTTAGAAGTTCTTGAGAAGGTGAGAGTCTGGACTTCTTTTTCCAACCTACAACTAAGCTTCCCAAGAGACAATGAGGTAGGTACAACCTCCTCTGTTCCCTCATTAGTCCTAAGGTCTCATTAGCCCCAATGTTGCTCAGTGTGTACAGGCATGTAAGTTGTGTTTTTATAACTCATCTTGAAAGTATGCAGAAACCTTTCTTAATTACTATCTCATCATATGGAGGTTATTCCTATCCTAGCTGGGTCAGAGTTTGCCAGAGCCTATCATATGACACAGAGCTACTTTTGGTGGAGCTCCGTGCTGGCAGTGTGCCGGTAGCATGCTAAGAGGGAGCTATCTCACTGAAGATGGGGACAGCATGGGAAGAAGCCAAGGCCATCAGGAAACATTGTGGGATGGCAACCCATGACCAACCACAGTAAGGGGATGAAGCTTGGCACTGCCCCACGGTTACCTCCGCTGTCCCAAGGCTTCTGAACCTCCATGTGATGAGGTCCCTATTCCAAAACTGACAATCTCCTGTTGTTCCTTCATGATGCTAGCCTTCCATAAATGTAACTTAATCCATTGCATCCTTAACCTTTTGTTTACCTGGAGGAGAAACTATACTATCAACTGTGGTGCCCAGATCCTTGAGTGAAAATTATACTGAAGTGGCATCATATCATTTCCAGGGATGGATTGATACAACCTGCCAGGAGAGGATAACCTCCCACTCTAGCCCAGTTGTCCTCCCTGCTTTGAATGCACACCCCATGTGCATTTCTTTATTTTCTGTGGGCAATTAGCAATTCTCCAAGAGTATCTGGCTGACCTTCACGCTAATACCACCCTCTCAAGTGCCTTGTCCAGGAAAGGAATTATTTTCAGTGATCCAAGGGTAGTAGTTACAATCCTGAGTTGCAAACAACCTTTCTTAAGGAGCAGCTGTACTGAACTCTCCTAATGGAGCCAGGACCCCTCCCTCTCATAGATAGAAATTAATTACCTCCATATCAGTCCTATATTTCATGCCTCTAACAGGCTTTTGCTCAGAGAGTGAGAATGACAGATTAATAATGTAGCCTTGTAGCCTCCAATGAAATGGATGGTAAGACAGAGATCAAAATCATTAAAGATTTAAGTTGAAGAGAAGAGATCATTAGTGGTAGCAAGACAAAATGCAACTCTGAGTAGTTAATAGCTGGCAGGATTGGCTCAGCTATTTTTCACTGATAAGGAGTACTTTATATTGCGGCTGGGGGCAGGTACTGACCTTCCTCTTTGCCTTTCCAAATGTTATTAGTTCAGACTCAGACAAAAAAAAATAATCTCTGAGGTGCCCTTAAGGGATTGAGACAGTAACTAATAGCCACCTGCCTTCTTCTGGTATTATACCATAAGATTGTGGAGGAAAATGGATTCAAATTGACTATCTGTTCTCCAACAAGGAAGCATAATTGTTTAGGGTCATGGCATGCCTACCATCTTGTGTGTGTACATTTGGTAAATGATCAATAGCTGTAATAGACGGAGAAGCAGATTGATGGAAAACTTGGTGGTCAACTGACAAAGTGAAGAAAGTGCAGTATTAGAAGCAATGTTGGGAGCTGACTTGATTCTCAGTCACATCAAGAAAGACTGCCATCAGAATATGCATTGCTACCCACCATGGGCCTATCCAAACAGCCTCTTTATTGCAGAAACGTCCACAGTAAAAAGGGGACTGTCCAGACAATGTTCTTGGCAGTCCCACATTAATTCGCTACAAACCAGGAAAGCCCTGGTTTGAAGCGAATTAATTTGTTAGTGCATTTATTTCACGCCTTCTTGGAAGGGACAGAATAACCACACTATTTCTGGTGTCTGGACTACCATTTCAACAGTTTACTGGGCCAACAATTCCATTGTTGTTGTAGTTCAGAATGCTCTTTGATTGTAGGTTAACTACAGAGGCGGCCTTAGGTAATTTTCAATGATAAGCAAACAGTATAAGCAAACAGTATTTTGTCGCCCCCCGCCCCCCAACCAATCACTGATATATATTTTCTGTTTGTCGTGAGAGTTCTGTGTGCCATATTTGGTTCAATTCCATCATTGGTGGAGCTCAGAATGCTCTTTGATTGTAGGTGAACTATACATCCCAGTAACTACAACTCACATATGTCAAGGTCTATTTTCCCCCAAAAGTGCCTCAAGAGCGCCCCTGGGCAAAATCAACTATACTGCAAATGCTTACTTTGCATAATGGGTTGAGCCGCCCCTGGTTAACTATAAATCCCAGCAATTACAACTCCCAAATGACAAAACCAATCCCCCTCCACCCCTACCAGTATTCAAATTTGGGCGTATTGGTTATTTGTGCCAAATTTGGTCCAGTGAATGTAAATATATTCTGCATATCAGATATTTACATTATGATTTATAATAGTAGAAAAATTACAGTGATGAAGTAGCAATGAAAATGTTATAGTTAGGGGTCACCACAACATGAGGAACTGTATTAAGGGGTTGCGGCATTAGGAAGGTTGAGAACCACTGTTCTAGGTGTTTGGACAGCAATACAGCCAAAAATTTGTAGGAAATGTGTTTGCAAAATCCTTGCTCTTACTAGATAATGGTTTCATAGAGGATAAATAATAATAGGTTTCAAGCTAAAGTGTCATTGGAAAAATTGGTTTTTATGTTAGCCAATACTGCCATCTAGTGTTCCCATACAGGTGCAAGGAAAGCTTTGAATAATAGGAAATAATACTTTAATACGTAGTTGAAATATTTTCCTGTTGAAGGGCTTAAATTTGCCAATGTGGGCCTTCATTTGATAAGTATTAATGCATAAGCATTGATTGATCTAATGCAACAGTCAGGACAACTATAAATTTGCATTTGGTGGGAAATGACAACCTTTCTGTCCAACAGATGTCAAGCTTCATGTTTCTGTCATGTTGAGATATTCAGCCATGTGATTCTCAGTGCCCAGGATAATTGGCTGTGCCATTTGTGAAAACCTAGGGCCCTTCCACACAGCCCTATATCCCAGAATATCAAGACAGAATATCGCACAATATCTACTTTGAACTGGGTTAGCAGAGTCCACGCTCAGATAATGTGGGATTGTCTGCCTTGGTAATCTGGGATATAGGATAGGACTGTGTTCCTCAATCTAAATCAGAGATAGGAATTGTGCAGTCTTTCAGATGTAGCTAGACCACAACTTCCAACATGCCTCATCATTGAAATAAATGACCTTGGAGGACCACATTTTGCCCGTGGGCCTTAGTTTAGAGATCCTTTCCTGAGCAGGTCTTCCTACATGATCCTGTCCCTTTCATGTGACTTTGACATCCTTCTCTTATCAAAACACCATGAGAAGAAATAATCTAATATACCTGCATCATAATGTAAGACAGGGTCCTCAAACTAAGGCCTGGGGGCCGGATGCGGTCATTTATCAAGGTCCTTTACCCGGCCCTCGCTCAAGGTCAACCAAAGTCTGAAACAACTTGAAAGCACACAACAACAATACTATCTCATCAGCC
Organism: Anolis sagrei; assembly: GCF_037176765.1. Taxonomy (NCBI): domain Eukaryota; kingdom Metazoa; phylum Chordata; class Lepidosauria; order Squamata; family Anolidae; genus Anolis; species Anolis sagrei. The sequence continues at coordinate 188,584,398 of NC_090023.1, forward strand.
AAAACCAGGCCCACACTTCCCATTGACGTACTAATAAATTGATATTTGTTAAAAAATTGTTCTTCATTTTAATTATTGTATTGTTTTTAAGTGGTTTTTGCACTACAAATAAGATATGTGCAGTGTGCAGAGGAATTCATTCATTTTTTTTCCCAATTATAATCCACCCCTCCAACAGTTTGAGGGATTCACACCTAGCTCCAGCAAACAAGAGTCCTTTGTCTCACCCTGGCCATTCCCAGATATATAAACCCTTTTCCCTAGTTCCAACAGACCTCACTGCCTCTGAGGATGCTTGCCATAGATGCAGGCGAAACGTCAGGAGAAAATGCCTCTAGACCATGGCCATATAGCCCGAAAAAACCTACAACAACCCAGTGATTCCGGCCATGAAAGCCTTCGACAATACAGTTTGAGGGATTGTGGCCTGGCCCTCTGTTTAAAAAGTTTGAGGACCCCTGATGTAAGACATTGACTTAAGAGAGACAGTGAGATGTCACAGATAAAATATTGGATTAGGACTTAGGTAATTTGAATTCTAACTATGAAATTCATTTGGTGACCTTGGATTGGGCATTCACTCTGACCTACTTCAGAGTTGTTATTGTGAGAATAAATTGAAAACACATGTATGCCGCAAAGCTATGTATCTAGTCACATCTCAGATAATAAATTGCTCTGAAATTAGCGGGACATCAGCATTTAATAATGTGCTTCTCAAAGATTCAGAAAGAAGCTGTTGCAAATTGCTTTTACCTGAATAATGTCCTATATTTAGCCACCATGTGTACAAGTAAAGGAGCATGCTTGTTAACTTTATGTTTGGGGTCTTTGTTTTTTAAAAGGTTCGCTCATGGATGTTTTCCAAGTGAGCAGGCAGACAAGCTTTTATAAATCAGTATGGAATTCGTTCTTTCTCTCCTCCCTTACAAGGCAGCAGTAGGCTGCAGATTTATTGATTTTTGTTTTAATTACACTCTGCCTTTCAACCAAGTTGGTCTCCAAGGTATTATTGCATTTTAAATCTACCCTTCTCTCTTTCTCTTCTTTGTGCAGATTCTCAGAGCAAGCCACAAGGTGTTGTGACATACTTCCCACACTCTTTCACCCCAAACACTCTGGGATTTCATTCACAGATTAAGAAGTTACATGATTCAGGTAACACAGGAAGGCTACACAACATTGCCACTTTTCCCGAGAGTTGTCAGATGACGTATACAATAAAAGCTTAAGGGAATAAAGGGACAATCCAGCATGTAGATAAAACATAGCCCAACTTCCAGACAAAACAATCAAATGTTGTGAAAAGGTTGGATCAAACACATAGTTCCCAATCAGTATCTATGAGACAAAACATTAAGCAAATCCATCTGAAGTAGATGTCTCTCAATATTTTCCACTGTGGGAAAGGCTCAGTTCAAGGTCATGATGACTGAACTCACCTCAAAAGGTAAAATCTGCTACTGAACACAATTCACAGTACTGGCTTTGGCCTATAAAGCTTTAACTGTTCCGGCCCAGTTTACCTGTCTGAATGTATCTCCCCCTATGAGCCAACTAGGAGGTTAAAATAATCTGGGGAGGTCCTTCTCTCGGTCCCACCTTATTCACAGGTGAGATTGGTGGGGATGAGAAACAGGACCTTCTCAATAGTAGCCTCTCAGTTATGGAACTCCATCCCAAGTGAAATCAGATCAGCCCCCTACCTCCTGACATTATTTATTTATTTAGGGCATTTATATCCCATCCTATCTCACCTCCGCAGAGGACTCAGGGCGGCTAACAACCTTCAGGAAAAAGTTAAAAGCATGGATGTGGGACCAAGCTTTCAGTTAATAACAGTGCAATAACAGAACATAGAATAGTGCAATCATAATTGAAATGACCTCAGACTATGATATAGGATTGTGTGATTTAAAATAAGCGGTTTTAATGGTTGATATGTTTTTAGTTATTGTTTTAATGTATATTTTATTTTACTTGCTGTATGTTCATGTGGCATTGAATTGCTATCTAAATATGTGGTATTAGAGAATGATAGACATAGAATCCTAGAGTTGGAAGAGATCCCAAGAGCCATCCAGTCCAACCCCCTGCCATGCAAAACACACAATCAAAGCACTCCCACCTGATGTGCACCCAAAAAGCAAGTTGAAAATGTTATGAGTTAGTATCTCACTGGAAATACTTGAAAGAATACTGAACAATCACAATAAGCTCCAACTTGATCATAAAACAAAGCTCTAGCATTAATATAATATTTGAAGACATGTAGTGTGTACAGGGCAGTCACAGTGGGAGATGTCTGGTGGGTTCTTCACAACATGGCATTTTCAGATCAAACGTGGGGAAAGCAAAAAAGATGCAGCTTGGGAGGGGATATAGAGAATGATAAAATGTAGAGTGAAAGCCAAGCTATATTTTAACATAGGATGGTGGCTCTGTTCTTCGTAGATTTTGTAGTTTAGCTGTACTTCTGAACCCCAAGCCTTGTCTTCTTGCAAGTCTTTCCAGTCTCCCCTCCTCCAACTGCACCAGAAAGAGGGAAAATCTCACTTCCAAGCCCTTTATTCCAATTTCTGGACCTCTGTAGGAGCAACAGTTTGTATTATAATACATCCCAAGTCCTACTTAAGCCCCTAAATGTAAAAAAAATCCCAGAAATCAGACATTATTTCCAGTCTTTTCCAGCTGATTTAGAACAATAATAATAATAATAATAATAATAATAATAATAATAGCAATAACAACAACAACAATAACTTTGCGGTTTTCTGGCATTGTATATTTCTGCCACTTCTGTGACTGTTCATTTGTATTTTGATTCTGTAGCCCACTTGTCGATGGATGTCCAGAATCAGCAGCATCCACTGTGATCCTTTTTACCCTGGGTGTCGACCGAGTCAGTATAGACTTTGTTTTGGTTTACTTATCTATAGTGCTAATGGGTTGGGTGCTCTTGGTTCCACTCCTCAGCTGACATCTCTCTGGCTTGGTTGGACCTGCTGGTAGTTACACTACCGCCAGCACAGCTCTCAGTATCCTTGGAGCAGTTAAGCCCCCCACCACAACAAGGTAGCACCCATCGGTGCTGTGACATACTGTGATTTTGTGTCAGTAAAATAATAATTTTTATACCCTGCCTCCATCACCCCGAAGGGACTTGGGGCAGCTTACATGGGGCCAAGCCCAGGTAATAAAATTAAACATAGCACATCAGGGTGGATCAATAGCAATTTAAAATAACATAAACAACAACATACAAAATATAAAACAGGCCTCAAAACTAACAACAAATAACATGGCCAAGTCTCAACATGAATTAATGGCCTGTTGTCGAACAGATCAGAGGACAGGACAATGGATAAAGTGCATAGGGCAGTGTTTCTCAACCTTCCTAGTTCCGCGACCCCTTATTACAGTTCCTTATGTTGTGGTGACCCCCAACCTTAACATTATTCATAATTGTCATTTTGCTACTTTTATTAATCGTAATGTAAATATCTGAGATACAGGATGTGTTTTCATTCACTGGACCAATTTGGCACAAATACCCAATACACCCAAGTTTGAATACTGGTGGGGTTGCGGGGGGACTGGTTTTGTCATTTGGGAGTTTTACTTGCTGAGATTTATAGTTCACCTACAATCAAAGAGCATTCTGAACTCCACCAACGATGGAATTGAACCAGTCTTGGCACACCAAACTCCCATGACCAACAGAAAATACTGGAAGGGTTTGGTGGGCATTGACCTTGAGTTTTGGAGTTGTAGTTCACCTACATCCAGAGAGTACTGTGGACTCAAACAGTGATGGATCTGGACCAAACTTGGCATGAATACTCAATATGCCCAAATGTGAACCCTGGTGGAGTTTGGGGAAAATAGACCTTGACATTTGGGAGTTGTAGTTGCTGGGATTTATAGTTCACCCACAATCAAAGAACATTCTGAATCCCATGAATGATAGAATTGGACCATACTTCCAACAGAGAACCCCCATGACCAATGGAAAATACTGTGTTTTCGGATGGTCTTTGATGACCCCTCTGACACTGCCTCATGACCCCTCCAGGGGTCCCGACCCCCAGGTTGAGAAACACTGGCATAGGGCATGTAGTCGTGTTAAGGATAAGAGCAATAAATAAGGTCAACTCATTTTTGGATAAAACGGTAGTAAAGTGCATAGTCAAATTGTGTTCTGCTATAGATTCATGGGGCCAAAATGGGCTCCTCTACCCCCTTCAGTTGCCAACTCCTTCTTTCCTATTACAAGACCTTATCTTCACCTCTGCTATAACCACATGGATAACAGAAAGAGTGCATGGACATCACCCTATGATTTTTGGAAAAATTGCAAGATGAAAAATAATGTGATTGTGCCATTGTAACAATGCAATGAAACAATCTTGCAGTGCAGGCTATTTTGGAATTGTGTAGCCATGCAGATAATGTTTTCTGCTGCTGTAACCAGAAGTAATGGCCAGCATTATCATGCCAACCAACTTCTGCATTGTTTTGAAAGGAAGAAATGTATCGACTGCCTGGGAATAATTTCATTCTTGACCTTTGTTCACTGGGGACCGTCACCTCTCAGGCTGTTCATAGAGTCATTCCGTTTGATTAATTCAAGTGTCAATGAGGAAACTTTAGAAAAAAGGCTTTCTATACCAGAGTTAATTAAGAACAAAACAGGGCTCTAATGCCAAGTTCCCCAAAACGACAATCTAATTAAATTCCTCATTACAGTAAATAATGAGTCATAGCACAAACCCATTGTATCACTAATTTCCCATTTGTTATATAGGAGTGGAACAATGACACCGCTACTCGAATTACTCTCTTTATGCTGCTCAGCACAAATTCATTTGGAAAGCACTGGCAGAGCATTAAAAGAAACACAAACACAGATCGTGGTTCACTTAGCTAAATGTACTTGCGGGTCATAAATGACAAACTATGTGCAAGAAGGCCTTTTTTTTTCCTATTTAATAAAAGTGTAGTATCTTTGTGACACTAGGGTGGAAACTGGCCCCAAAGTGACAACTGGGGTAGGTGGGTGTCTGGCTTTCTTAACGCTTGACTGCAGTTCTCATCACTCTTCAGCATTACTTACACTGAAGTCCAGAAGTTGGAAGTTTCTCTTTTCAAAGGTGCCATATAACCCTTGTATATGTGAGAGATGCACTTCCAGACTTCACATGGATAGGTGAAACTGTGGATAATAGTACATCCTAATGAAATGAAGGACTTCTGGCCTAGGAATACCATAGAGTCATGCTGCAGTACCTAGAAATGCCTAAGAAAGGATATATTTTGTCAGACATTGATAAATGAAATTGTAGATATTGGTCCCACAAATTTATTTATTTACTTACTTACTTTATTTGTATACCGCTCTTCTCATCCCTTAGGTGACTCAGAGCGATTAACAACAAACAGCAGCAACAATTCAATACTAGCATCATACAAACCATTTAAAAACAACACAATAATACACTAAGCAATTAACATCAATAAACATCAATAAACAACTCATTAGCGTCTCATAACTAAAATCATAATCCAAGCTCATCATCCGTAGTTCCGATTTCCTATAATTCATTATAATTCATTGCACTGCCTATTCAAACGCCTGTTCAAATAACCAGGTTTTCACTTTCTTCCGAAATGCCATTAATGAGGGAGCCGATCTAATGTCTGTGGGAAGGGCATTCCACAACCAAGGGGCCACCACTGAGAAGGCCCTGTCCCTCGTCCCCGCCAGCCGTGCCTGAGTTGCAGGCGGGATCGAGAGCAGGGCCTCCCCAGAAGATCTCAAAGTCCTAGTGGGTTCGTAGGCAGAGATGCGTTCGGATAGGTAACTTGGGCCAGAATCGTTTAGGGCTTTATAGGCCAATGCCAGCACTTTGAATTGTGCCCGGTAGCAAATTGGTAGCCAGTGGAGCTGGCGCAACAGAGGAGTTGTATGCTCCCTGAGTACCGCTCCTGTTAGTATCATGGCTGCCGAACGTTGAACCAGTTGAAGCTTACGAGCAGTCTTCAAAGGCAACCCCACGTAGAGAGCGTTGCAGTAGTTTAACGGGATGTAACCAGAGTGTGGACTACCATGGCCAAGTCAGACTTCCCAAGGTAAGGGCACAGCTGGTGCACAAGCTTTAACTGTGCAAATGCTCCCCTGGTCACCGCCGAGACCTGGGGTTCCAGGCTCAGCGATGAATCCAAGATCACACCCAAGCTGCGAACCTGCGTCTTCAGGGGGAGTGCGACCCCATCCAACACAGGCTGTAACCCTATGCCCTGTTTGGCCTTGCGACTGACCAGGAGTACCTCTGTCTCCTGGTCAGTCGGTCGTGCTTTAAATCATATATGAGGCTGGGAAAAGAGCAGCCCATGGGCCATATCTGCCCCCTAGGGTTCTGCAATGTGAACACAAAGCTTTTAAACCCCCTTCCCAAATCTTACTAAGGTTTTTTAAAGTGTTGTTGTAGGTTTTTGGGGTTGTATGTTCTAGAAGCATTCTCTCCTGACCTTTCACCTGCATCTATGGCAGGCATCCTCAGAAGTTGTGAGGTTTGTTGGAAACTAGGAAAATTGGGTTTATATATCTGTCGAAGGTCCAGGGTGGGAGAAAGAACTCTTGTCTCTTGAGCTAGGTGTGAATGTTTCAATTGACCACCCCATGTTCTCCCCACTGGAAGTAGCTCTGCGTCATGTGATGGGCTCCATCGGGCTCCATCTTGGCAGCATGGAGCCCAGACCTAGTGTGATGAGATCCTACCACTGTCCAACACAGGACCTTTAGCTTGAAACAGTACATATAGGCCAGGGATCCCCAAACTAAGGCCTGCAGCTGGATGTGACCTCCAAGGTAATTTACCCAGTTTCCAGCCTTAAAGTCACCCTAAGTCTGAAATGACTTGGAGGCACACAACAATCATAATTAACTTGACTATCTCATCAGCCCAAAGCAGGCCCACTTTTCCCACTGAAATACTAGTAAGTTTATGTTGTTGTTCTTCATTTTAAATATTGTATTTTTCCTTCATTATTATTTCAGATATGTTCATTTTTTTTCAAACTATAGTTTGAAGGCCCCTGATATTGACAGTTATGTTGCTGTACCAAAGAAGACTACCAAGAGAGTCACCTATACTTAAGATGCATCTACATTACAGAATTGATGCAGTTTAACACTACTTTAACTGCCATGGCTTAAACCTATGGAATCAAAGGAGTTGTAGTTTTACAAAGATGCACCCAGCGTCTGTGAATGGAGACTAAACATTTTAGAAGTCATATTTAGAATGACTTATTAAACATTTTAGAAGCCAGAAGGCAAGAGAGTCTCTCGCCATCTCTCCCTTAATCTTCTTCTGGCACATATACACACCAAAGCAATGCATTCATATATGTGCAGAACTAGTCCAAGATATTTTGCCACCTGAGGAGAAAGAATGACACAGTGTGGTCACAAACCCAGATGTATAGCACTCAAATTTGACAACATTTTCCCACATGTGATGCTATATCCTATCAACACTTTTAAAATGGTCTGGCATTTAAAGAAAATATGATAATGGGAAAAGAAAATAACCTATCATCTTTCTCCACTTTTACCATACTTGACATTTTAAAATGTCCTTTAAAGGGTGATCTTTAAGTGTATGTACCTTCAAGTCACTTGTTGAATTTCGGTGACCCCTTTAATTTCACAGGATAGGATGTAGCTTACAGTCTTATTAGTTTTATATATCTAGAAAGCTCATTTGTGTGTTTGATTTTGTCTTTTTTCTTGAATAATTATTTTAAAGGCTATCCCCATAGCAAGAACTGATCAACACTTAAAGAAAATGCCTTGGATTACAGAGTTCTCTAATTCATTAGACAATTTTAAAATGAGGTTGGGTGGCTATTTGTCAAAAACGCATTAGCTGCAGATTTACAATATAATTGAAGGACTGAAAGAGATTCCCTTTGGAATCCTGATTCCCAACACAGCAGATTTGTTTGAATGATGAACACGTTTGACAGAACTGGACTATAACACAGAAAAGTCACATTTTATGTTACTCAGTGAACCATACATTAAAACCGATCAAAGTAAGAGGGGCTGTATTTTATCCCACACTTTTCAAACTGTTGTTAATCTTGTTTGCAAAGAAATGGATAATGAGTCTCAATCTCTTCAGATGTCTGCATGTCAGACTTATCACTGAGGTCAATGTTTTCACAAAATGAGCATTCACAACAAGGCCTTGTAACCTATCTGGAGTTACATTCCAGGAATGAGAAACAGTTGTAGCCAAAGGAAATCATCACAGTGCCTGAATGCAGCTGGGGCTGACGCCACATTACAGCTTCACAATCATGGGAAATCAAGGGCATGCTTGAAAATAATGAGGCAGAGTAAATAAATCCAATGTAGTGAATGCTGAATAGCATTCAAAGCCTTGGAAAGTATACAGAAGGGGTTTAAATCCCTATAATATGCCCATACAGATGTGCCCTCTATAGGTGCTAATGGCCACACAACTGATCTTTTGCCATGCTTTTGCAGTATGCCTAACTAATCTCTGTGGAACTATCACCCAACAGTATAACCTTGGCTGGGTTGTTGTAGGTTTTTCAGGCTATATGGCCATGTTCTAGAGGCATTCCCTCCTGATGTTTCGCCTGCATCTATGGCAAGCATCCTCAGAGGTAGTGAGGTCTCATAAGGACCTCACAACCTCTGAGGATGCCTGCAACACCTGCAGGCAAAATATCAGGAGAGAATACTTCTAGAACATGGCCATACAGCCTGAAAAACATACAACAACCCAGTGATTCCAGCCATGAAAGCCTTCGACAACATATAACCTTGGCTCTAGTGTTGGAGAAAATATGCAATATAAATCAAAGCAGGGGAGTCAGGAAGGAGCAAGTAAGAAACAAAATCAAAATATATAGGTTTCTCTCTCCCAATCAGTCTCTCTCTTTCTCTCTCTCTCTGATAATTACAAAATATTAATGATAACATTTAATTCAATAATTATTTAACAATTTCAAAGGAAGTGTAATGCAAATTTATTATTATTATTATTATTATTATTATTATTATTATTATTATTTGAAACACAAGATGAGTCCACAGCAGACACTCTGTTGGCTGTTGTATTGGATGAAGTGCCTAGGACTGTGTGACGTATCAATGAATAATGTGTGTAGATCCCAGTAAGGTAGCCTTCTGCAGTTGGCAGATGGTAATTTTGTCAGCGCCTATTGTGTTTAAGTGCAAGCCAAGGTTTTTAGGCACTGCACCCAGTGTGCCGATCACCACTGGGACCACTTTGACTGGCTTGTGCCAGAGTCTTTGCAGTTTGATCTTTAAATCCTCATATCGTGTCAGCTTTTCCAGTTGTTTCTCTTCAATCCTGCTGTCACCTGGGATTGCAACATCGACAATCCATGCTTTGTTTTTTAACACGATCGTGAGGTCAGGAGTATTGTGCTCCAACACACTGTCTGAATCTGGAAGTCCCAGACAAGTTCATTCTCTGTAACTTTTTCAGGTTGGTGATCCCACCACTTCTTTGTCACAGGCAGATGGCATTTGTGGCACAAGTTCCAATGAATCATCTGAGCAATGGTGTTATGCCTCTGCTTGTAGTCTGTCTGCGCGATCTTCTTGCATTATTATTATTATTATTATTATTATTATTATGTTTATTTATAACCTCCTTTTTCTCTCTACAAGGAGGCTCAAAGCGTTAAAATTGGCAGTTAAAATTGAGACAATTGAAAGGTGTTTATTTGGGGGGGGGGCAGTATTAGTCAGGAATAACACTCCCCCAAAAATTGAGGTCTACTTGAAGAGGAGGCATTGTACAGCCACACTGTAGAATAAATGCAGTTTCATTTCACTTTAACTGCTATGAAATCGTGAGAGTTGTAGTTTGGTGAGATCTTTAGCCTTCTCTGACCAAGAGTGCTAGTGCCTCACCAAATAACTTTCAAGATCATTCCATAGCATTGAGCCACAGCTCTTAAAGTGCTGTAAATCTCATAGAATCATAGAATCAAAGAGTTGTAAGAGACCTCATGGGCCATCCAGTCCAACCTCCTGCCAAGAAGCAGGAATATTGCATTCAAATCACCCCTGACAGATGGCCATCCAGCCTCTGTTTAAAAGCTTCCAAAGAAGGAGCTTCCACCACACTCTGGGGCAGAGAGTTCCACTGCTGAACAGCTCTCACAGTCAGGAAGTTCTTCCTCATGTTCAGATGAAATCTCCTTTCTTGTAGTTTGAAGCCATCGTTCCTTGTCCTAATCTCCATGGAAGCAGTAAACAAGCTTGCTTCCTCCTCCCTGTGGCTTCCTCTCACATATTTATGCATGGCTATCATATCTCCTCTCATCCTTCTCTTCTTCAGGCTAAACATGCCCGGCTCCTTAAGCCGCTCCTCATAGGGCTTGTTCTCCAGACCCTTGATCATTTTAGTCACACTCCTCTGGACACATTTCAGCTTGTCAATATCTCTCTTGAATTGTGGTGCCCAGAATTGGACACAATATTCCAGGTGTGGTCTAACCAAAGCGGAATAGAGGGGTAGCATTACTTCCCTAGATCTAGACACTATGCTCCTATTGATGCAGGCCAAAATCCCATTGGCTTTTTTGCCACCACATCATTCTCCACTGTAGATGGACTGAGAGTTTATGAATGGAGATTAAACATTATAGAAGCCAGGTTTTGCCTGGCCAAAAAGTCTCTCTCGCTTCCTCTTACCACCTAATCTCACAAGGAGAAATTGGCGTCCTAACATACTGCCAGGATGCTTCGTTCTCAGAGCCTGCCAGACGCCATCATACGACATATGGCAACTTCTGGCAGGCTCCGTTGAGAAAGTGTCCTGACAATATGGTAGGATACTTCCCTCGGAACACAACGGGCTTCCCATGTTCCATAGGGAGCAACAAAGTCAGCACTGGGGGAAGCCACACAGCAACACTTCTCCCCGTGTGATGGAGAAGCGTTGATATGGGGTGATAGGATTGTCCCTCTACCCTGTGTGGCCTCACCACTGTGATGAGGCCCATAATTTCTCTCACACAAACACACCCCACCAGTGCATACATATATGTGCATCACAAGCCTAGGCTCACAGTGCCCAAATTTGGCAACATTATTTTGCCACACTAGGTGCAACATCCCATCAATACCTCTAAAAGGTCTGGCATTTAAAGAAAATACAACCACAGAAAAAGAAAATAACCTACTATCTTCTACCTCTTTATCATACTTGACATTTTAAAATGTCTTTTAAAGGATGGTGTGTATGTACCTTTTGGTTGCCTGTTGACTTATGGTGACCCCATTAATTTCATAGTGCTTTTTGAGGCTGGAGGCAACTGTCAGGAGTGCTTTGATTTTATCTTCCTGCATGGCAGTGGATTGGACTGGATGACCCCTGTGGTCTCTTCCAACTCTAATCATTTTTTTCATTCTAAGGAATACTCAGCAGTGATTTTGCCAGTTCCTTCCTCTGAAATAAAGGTAAAGGTTTTCCCCTGACATTAAGTCCAGTCGTGTCTGACTCTGGGGGTTGGTGCTCATCTCCATTTCTAAGCCGAAGAACCAGCATTGTCCATAGACACCTCCAAGGTCATGTGGCCAGCATGACTGTATGGAGTGCTGTTACCTTCCCGCCACAGTGGTACCTGTGATTTATCACATTTGCATGTTTTTGAACTGTTCGGTTGGCAGAAGCTAGGGTTAACAGCAGAAGCTCATGCCGCTCTCCGGATTCAAACCTGTGACCTTTCGGTCAACAAGTTTAGCAGCTCAGTGGTTTAACCCACTGCACCACCTATAGCACCTGGTATTTATTTATCCCCCCCCCATTCAAGACCTAACCAAGGCTGAGCCTGCTTAGCTTCATGTCAGACAGAAGATAATGCCAAAATAAAACCAGCTGCAGAGATAGCAGGTTAGCTTAAGATTTGTACTTAAAGCTCTGGCACACACAAAACTTGGTCCTCCAATACACCACAGCTGCCTTCACCAGTAACTGCTGCCCAAAGCAGATATATCTCCCTTGGCTGAAAAGTGTAGTAAACTGCATTAACAAATACACACTATTAGTACCTTGATTTTACTAATCACATGACAAACAGTGACTCACAAGCTATTGTGCTTAAGAGAGGGATGAGATGGATTTATAAAAAGCAAGGCTCTCAAGATAAATGTCCTAGTCATGCTGGCTTGGTACCATATCCAGTTTCACGGGCACAACATGCTAACAAATAGCAGTTGCTGAAAAATAGCAACAGGAGAAGGCTGTCACCTTGAAGGCCAGCCCAGCCCTACCTTTAGGGCACATGTGTCAATCAAACTCAAGGCCCGCAGGCTGAATCCAACCCACCATGTCATTTTATATGGTCTTCCAGATGTTGGATTAAACTAATGTGACAGCAAAAAAAGATAATGGGATTTTGGCCTGCATCAATAGCAGTATAGTGTCTAGGTCCAGTGAAGTCAGGCTGCCCCTCTACTCTGCCTTGGTTAGACCACACATGGAATATTGTGTCCAATTCTGGGCAGTGCACCACAATTGAAGAGAGAGATTGACAAGCTGGAATGTGTCCAGCAGAGGGCGACTAAAATGATCAAAGGTCTGGAGAACAAGCCCTATGAGGAGCTGCTTAAGGAGCTGGGCATGTTTAGCCTGAAGAAGAGAAGGGTGAGATGAGCCGTGATGGTCATGTATAAATATTAGGCCTGGGTAACAACGCAAAAATTTGTTTCTAAAATCGATTTGTATTTGGGGGGTTTTTTTGTTTCGATATTTAAAATAATTACAAAATTTTCCTTTTAAAAAGTTCAATATTTACGAAATTTCGTAAATGGTAAAAAATTAACGAATCGATTTCCGAAACAATAATGAATCGATTCGTTAATGGCGGACGCGACCGCGAAATACACTAAAAAACCTCCAAAAACTTCTGAAGCTTCCCTCTCCCTCTGTTCTTGACTGTTGGTGTGATATTATAATTTTTTTTCACTAATTAAACCATAAAACTGGCCCAGACATGCGGAAATAATAACGAAACGACCTCAGAACAATAACGAAACGAATACAATAACGAAATACGAAGCATTTACAAAATGTGTTTAAAAATTCGTTTTTTTTAATGATTGCTCCATAATGGTTCGTTATCGTTTTGTAATTGGAAAAATTAACAAATTATTAACGAATTACAAATTAACGAAACAAAACCGCCCAGGCCTAATAAATATGTGAGGGGAAGTCATAGGGAGGAGGGAGCAAGCTTGTTTTCTGCTGCCCTGGAGACTAGGACATGGAAGAATGGCTTCAAATTACAAGAAAGGAGATTCCATCTGAACATTAGGAAGAACTTCCTGACTGTGAGAGCCGTTTGGCAGTGGAACTCTCTGCTCCAGAGTGTGGTGGAGGATCCTTCTTTGGAGGCTTTTAAACAGAGGCTGGATGGCCATCTGTCGGGGGTGCTTTGAATGCAATTTTCCTGCTTCTTGGCAGGGGGTTGGACTGGATCGCCCATGAGGTCTCTTCCAACTCTATGATTCTATGATTCTATGCTGTTTTCCTCATCATTAGACATCATGACTAGAGCTGATAGGAGTTGTGATACAGTAACATCTGGAACACAGGCACTTGTTCTGTTTAGTCAGGATAGTGGGGTTTGAATTTAGATACAAGGATATGATGTAAAATGTCCCTAAACCTTTCATCAAACTTAGAGCTTGAAGTTCTATTGAGTTGCAATTTCCATTATCCAAGAATGATGTTCAGCTTGCTGGGTCACAGACCTGATTCAGTACAAAATGAATTATAATGTATTACAATCTAAGATAAGTACTAGTGACCACAGAATTAAATGTAATAATATGTAATAAGAGACAATTCTAGTTAAAACTACGCAGCTCAAAACATAACAAAACACACACCTAGACTACTATTCGGACTATAGTAAGATCCCTGTATCCACAGTGGATATGCCCCCCATCAGAACAGGGCTACTTGAAGTGTATAATTGAATACAAGGGGAGAGTAACCCCATTCAGCACAGGGTTAAAGCCTGTGATGGATGGGGTTACACTCCCCCTGAAGGTGCAAGTTCGCAGTTTGGGAGTGATCCTGGACTCATAATTGAGCCTGGAACCCCAGATCTCAGCGGTGGCCAGGGGAGCTTTTGCCCATATCGTGGGAAGTCTGACTTGGCCACAGTGGTCCACACTCTGGTTACATCCCGTATTGATTACTGCAATGTACTCTACATGGGGTTGCCTTTGAAGACTGCTTCTAAGCTACAATTGGTCCAACGAGCGGCAGCCAGGCTGCTCACTGTAGGGGTGTAGAGGGAGCATACCACCCCCCTGTTGCACCAGCTTCACTGGCTGCCAATCTGCTACTGAGCACAATTCAAAGTGCTGGCTTTAGTCTATAAAGCCCTAAATGGTTCCAACCCAGCTTACCTGTTTGAACATATTGTTCCCTATGAAACACTATGGAGATTAAGATCGTCTGGAGAGGCCCTGCTCTTGGTTCCACCTTCTTCGCAAGTGCAGTTGGTGGGGACGAGAAACAGGGCCTTCTCAGTGGTAGCCGCTCAGTTGTGGAACCAGGACAGCCCCCTCCCTCTTAGTGTTTAGAAAGAGAGTCAAAACCTGGCTCTGAGAGCAGGCATTTGAAAAATAGAGCAGTGCAGAAATGTTAGTATGGAATACGTGCCTTTAGACTATGACTCTGGATGACGTGGTTCACAGAAATGTATTTTTAATGCTTATTATGTTTTAATGTTTAATTTATATTTTAACTGATGTGGTATGATATAAGGCACCATGAAGGTGTGATTGTAAGTGGCCTTGAGTTCCCCTCAAGATAAAGAAAGGTGGGATATAAATACGGTAAATAAATAAATAATATCATTAAATTATCTCACTTCTGATCCCAGCATATCACAGAGTTGCGCTGGAGGATCTAGAGATTCCTAGAGACAATTTGCTTAGTTCTCCAATGCAATTTTATGGAAACTCTTAGAGAAATATATCAGCAAAATACCTGGAAGATCAAGCAAATTCTTAGATCATTCCCCACAGGGAGGAGGGAGCAAGCTTGTTTTCTACTTCCCTGGAGACTAGGACACTGAACAATGGCTTCAAACTACAAGAAAGGAGATTCCATCTGAACATGAGGAAGAACTTCCTGACTGTGAGAGCCGTTCAGCAGTGGAACTCTCTGCCCCGGAGTGTGGTGGAGGCTCTTTCTTTGGAAGCTTTTAAACAGAGGCTGGATGGCCATCTGTCAGGGGTGATTTGAATGTAATATTCCTGCTTCTTGGCAGGGGGTTGGACTGGATGGCCCATGAGATCTCTTCCAACTCTTTGATTCTATGATTCTATGATATGAGTGCCATGATTATGGAAATTATACTGTATTTACTATTCATAATCATTGTCCTACAAGTAATAGCAGAGGTCTCCAATTTTGCTGCATTGTAAGTAAGCTGAAAATTCAGCTATGACCATAGATAATCCACAGTGGACATGCTAGATCTGTCTGGATGTTTCCCTCTAGAGATGTTCTTATTCAGAGAAACAATTCAAATAGTTCCTTCAGTTTCACAATGAATATTCCTGTCATCCCTACAGCAATGGCCAGTGTTAGTGAGTCAACAAATTCACTCCAAGTTTAAAGACTTTAGAAAAGCTGTCCAAGGTGGTGAAGCCTATCCCCAAAATAAGATCAGCTTATTTAAAGTTTGCATTAAACCTAGAATAGATTCGTTGTCCCACTATCTCAGAAGACACCAGCTATAACTGTTAGGTTTTCTGAGGATTTAAGATTATATAATAGCTCAGATGTCTAATAAACTCTACATAAACTTTCAGAATATATTTTTCCAGTGTTCCCTAACATAATCCAGTACAGAAACCATTGCTAAAGCTAGCCCTAATTCAGCAAGACTTTTTAAATTTCCCATATCTTTTCCCAAAATGTTATTTCTGCTGTTACAGAAGTTTTTAGGAAATGATACTTCAGACACATCAATACAGATAGCACAAGGCATAACAATCTGAGAAAAGCCAAGGAAAATATATACAAGCTTTCAAATGTATCCATTCCAATGTCTACACTCCCACAGCTTTTCACAAGGGAGCACAATTTTGTTTTGTAGCAAATGAGTAAGTTTCCAAAGACAGATGGTATTAAATTAAGAAGCATGGGTTTATTTACTACTAGAGGTTTTCAGGGTGAACTATGACCACAAAACAAGATGTCATTGATCTGCGGCCCCTTCTACACTACCATATAAAATCCAGATTATCTGTTTAGAACTGGGTTATATGACAGTGTAGTCTCATATAATCCAGTTCAAATCAGATAATGTGGATTATCTACTTTGATAATATGGATTATATGGCGGTGTAGATGGGGCCTGATCTGATTTATAATCAGACCCTAGTTAAGTGAACTATGGGCTGTCTTTTAAGACAATGACATGTTTGCAAAATTATTTATAAAGCCTGTTCTAAAAAGTTGTCGATATCCTATAATGTACTTACCTGTAAGTATGTCAGACAGAATCAAATATGGCTTATATCTAAAAATGTGTAGGCATACGTAGGCCCTTCTACACTGATATATAATATAGATTATTAAATCATACAATCCACATTATTTGCTTTGAACTGGATTATATGAGTCCACACTGCCATATAATCCAATTCAAAGCAGATAAGCTAGATTTTATATGGCAGTATAGTAGGGGCCCTAGAATTCCAGTATAACTCAGCTTTTATTGTTTTCCTGTATTATTGATTCAGGATATTTTCTTCATCTATGGCCCCTTCCACACAGCTGAATAAAATCCCACATTTTCTGTTTTTAACTGGAATGTATGGCAATATGGATTCAGATAAACCAGTTCAAAGCAGATATTGGACACTTCCACACAGTCCTATATCAAAAAATATCAAGGCAGAAAATCCCACAGTATCTGCTTTGAACTGGGTTATCCGAGTCCACAATCAGATAATGTGGGATTTTCTGCCTTGATATTCTGGGATCTAGGGCTGCATGGAAGGGCCGTTTGTCATCTAACGGTGCCAGGAATGTAAGATGTTTTTCAGTCTAAACTATCCTCTTAAGGGCTTGTCAAATCATTGTGGAAACGGAGGCCCCTCTACACTGCCATGTTATCCAGATTATCAAAACACATAATCCTCATTACCTGCTTTGAACTGAATTATACGAGTCCACACTGCCATATAATCCAGTTCAAAGCAAATAATCTGGATTTTATATGGCAGTGTAGAAGGTGCTTGAGTATCTTTCCTGCAACTTGGCAAAAGAAGACAATAATAGTAAACTAAGAAATTGGCAATGGACACTTCTTTCATGTCAGCTTACTGAGATTATCACATCATTCTGCACAGATAGTGTTATGTTCAATTACCCTCATTTTGAGGGCTACAGAGTTGGGACTCATGTAGTATCCACTTCTGGTTTAACATCATGTGTTTCCATGTAACATCTGACATGGGGATGGAGAAAATGAGTTCCATGGACCACAAGCAGCCTTTGTGCCTCAAATTCCCCACAAATTACAAGCATGATGCATTTTTTCAGTTTTTGATGAAATGGTAAGGATTTCATATACATTTACTTTCCCAGAACCTCTATCCTGTGGAGATGCCTCATCTTTTTCTGTTTACAAGAACAGCAGTCAGACATGAAATAAGGGGCCTTTCCACACAGCCCTATATCCCAGAAGATCAAAGCAGAAAATCCCACAATATTTGCTTTGAACTGGGTTATCTGAGTCCACACTGCCATATTCAAAGTGGATAATGTGGGATTTTCTACCTTGATATTCTGGAATATAGGCCTGTGTGGAAGGGCCTAATCTTACTTTTTGGCTGGTATATAGACATACCCAGAGATATTCCTCTGCACCATTGGGTAGGTAGAAAAAATATGGTAGGTTACCTAAATCTATGTGACTATGGATAATAGTTACATTTTTGGTAAGAAAGATCATGGCTTTCCTCCTTCCTATAAAAGTAATCCAGCAAATGAAAGGTCTATCCACACATCAGAAGGTGGTCAAATCCTACCTACAACGTATTTGTCATTATGGATCAGAAGGTCTTTGAGGAAAATGCTTTTATGATTTAGGCCCCATCTGCATTGCCATATAAAATTCAGATTATCTGCTTTGAACTGGATATGGCAGTGTAAGGTAAAGGTAAAGGTAAACATAAATGTAAAGGTAAACGTAAACGTAAAGGTAAAGGTTTTCCCCTGACATAAAGTCCAGTTGTGTCCGACTCTGGGAGTTGTTGCTCATCTCAATTTCTATGCCAAAGAGCCAGCATTGTCCGTAGACACCTCCTAGGTCATGTGGCCGGTATGACTGCATGGAGCACCGTTACCTTCCCACTGGAGTGGTACCTATTGACCTACTCACATTTGCATGTTTTCAAATTGCTAGGTTGGCAGAAGCTGGGGCTGACAGCGGGACCTCACATTGCTCCCCGGATTTGAACCTGCAACCTTTCGGTCAACAAGTTCAGCAGCTCAGTGCTTTAACTCGCTGCACCACCGGGGGTTCCATGGCAGTGTAGACTCATATAATCCAATTCAAAGCAGATAATGTGGATTTTCTGCTTTGATAATCTAGATCAGGGGTCCTCAAACTATGGCCCGGGGGCCGAATGCGGCCCTCCAAGGTCATTTACCCAGCCCTTGCTTAAGGTCAACCTAAGTCTGTAATGACTTGAAAACACACAACAACAACAATCCTATCTCATCAGCCAAAAGCAGGTCAACACATCCCATTGAAATACTTATAAATTTATATTTATTAAAATTGTTCTTCATTTTCATTATTGTATTGTTTTTAAGTGGTTTTTGCACTACAAATAAGATATGTGCAGTGTGCATAGGAATTCATTCTTGCTTTTTTCAAATTATAATCCGGCCCTCCAGCAGTTTGAGGGACTGTGACCTGGCCCTCTGTTTAAAAAGTTTGAAGACCCCTGATCTAGATTATATGGCAGTGTAGAAGGCAAGCTATTCTTTGTTTCTCGTTTTAAACCCAGGGAAGGGGGTTGGGAATGAATTAAAATGATCATCCAGAGGCATACAGTCATCAAGATAAAGTGAAGAATTGTCGTGTGGGAATTGCAATTGAGTATTAAATTGTTTCCAGTGTACACCCATTGCTAAAAATCAATTTAATTCTCCTCACATTTTCCTAATGACAGTCTTTTCTCATTATCTGGTTGATCCCATCCTTCAGAACTTTTGCCAATCTGATAATGATTTTAAATGTATTTGTCACAGCCAGCTAACCCTCTACCCATCTCTTCTGCAGGCTCACTTTTTTCATTTTACATCTAATTTATAAAGTGATCCACTATGCTCAGTTTTGTCGAAACAGGTTTGGAGCAGTCGTTATTAGAAAATCCAATTGACCTTTCTTGTATGACATATCTTTTCTGCTTATTACAGGGGTGGAAATCACATAGTCCTCCAGATATTAATACATGGCTCCTCGCAGTATGCATCACAGCCAACTGTTGGGAATCCCAGTCCAACAGCATTTGGATGGCTGTATGACTCTCACTTTTGGCTACTAGGGTAGTGGTTCCCAGACTTTTTTTGACCAAGGACCACTTGACTAGGGACCACACTCCAACATTAGTACCAAAAGTGTTACTAATCAGTTTTTGGTCAACTTTAGGTTTGGTTATCTGGGGTGCCGATTCAGAAAATTGCATTGGATAGATCACATCATCTCGAGTTTCTGATGCAGAACATATGTCAGCCAGTAGTTGCCATCTGCTCGCCCACAGAAACCATCTATCTATGTATATAATAAAAGTCAGTGTTTGTATGCGGAGGGAGTGTGTGTGGCAGCTTTCTGATTGGTTGCCACTTTCACAGGCCTCTGTGACCAGCATGGGTGAAGGACCTGGATCAAACTTGGCACACATAACCCCCATGACCCCTTTTACATCTTGGTGAGATTTGGGGGAAGATGGACAAAGGTTGATGGGATTTGTAGTAGTTTCAAACCCATCAGTTCCCACAGACCACTGTGGCCCCCAACAAAGACCGATAAAGACCAAACTTGGCACACAGAGCCCCCATGACCCACTCTACATCCTACTGCAGTTTGGAGGAGGGCAGACCATGGATGATGGAACTTGAAGTACCTCCACTCACTTCCTGAGAGTACTGCAAGCCACATAAATAACTGATAAAGACCAACCTTGTCACACAATGCTTTTCTCAAATTACTCGGGCAGCGTCGGGTCCCCAAGCTAGTATTTAATAAACTAGAGCTGATGTAGTAGTAGTAATCTTTCATGAGTAGTCAGCCTCTCCCCTCCCAAAATCCCTGTTGCCTTGGGGTTTCGTGAGACCAGTTGCTCTTGTTGACACATGGTTTTGAGACAATGGTGTAATAATGGTGTACCATATTTTGTTCTTGCAGACCATTGGTGGTCCACAGACCACAGCTTGGGAACCACTGTATGAGGGCCACAATCCAGCGCACTGTCCATGCCCTTTACCTCCCACAGACTTTCACTATAGTCTTCCACTCTCTTGGTCTGCTGCAACATCAGTTAAGTAGGGTTCATAGATTGCAAACTGGTGAATACGCCTTACCTCCAATGGCTGTATAGAAGAGGGAGTTTCAGAAGGTTTTGCTAGTTACCTGGCTGTATGGTGAGCAACAGGAGCTGAAATGTCTGTGCTTGCACAACCATTAAAGCTATAGGAACATGCTCCAGTTTTCAAACTGGCCACCCTAGACCAATAAAGGTTAATAAAGGCATCCAGCAATTCCAGTCAGGAAAATGGGGTGACTCCTTCAGCCCATGAAGAGTTGGAAGCAACTGAACGAATGAACAACATTCATTTGTTCATTCAGTCACTTCCGACTCTTTGTGACCTCATGAACCAGCCCACGCCAGAGCTCCCTGTCGGCCATCACCACCCCCAGCTCCTTCAGAGTCAAGCCAGTTACTTCAAGGATACCATCCATCATCTTGCCCTTGGTCAGCCCCTCTTCCTTTTTCCTTCCATTTCCTTCCTTTTTCCTTCCATTTTCCCCAGCATCATTGTCTTCTCTAAGCTTTCCTGTCTTCTCATTATGTGGCCAAAATACTTCATCGTTGCCTCTAATATCCTTCCCTCCCATGAGCAGCCGGGCTTTATTTCCTGAAGTATGGACTGGTTGGATCTTCTGGCAGTCCAAGGCACTCTCAGAACTTTCCTCCAGCACCACAGTTCAAAAGCACCTATCTTCCTTCACTCAGCCTTCCAGCTCTCACATCCATATGTGATTACCGGGAATACCATTGCAGAACTTCATCGCCAATGTGATGTCTCTACTCTTCACTATTTTATCAAGATTGGTCACTATCAGGGCTATTTTGCTTATGAGAGCTGACAGGATAGGCAACTGTATTTGACTTCAGCGCTGCTGATGGGACAATATCCTCTACTATCTTGCATCTTAAGCCAGTAGCAGGCATTTTTCCTCAATATACCAGGAACCAGTACCATATTTCTACTCATTGGCTTAAATTGCTGGTGTTTGGTGGCTAGTCCTTACACTGCCACTTTGACTATAGTTGGCCCTCCACATTTACTCTTTTAACTTTTGCAGATTTGATTACACGATGGACCCTTCCACACAGCCATATAACCCAGAATATCAAGGCAAGAAATCCCACAATTTGAACTGGAATATATGGCAGCGTGGACTCAGATAACCTAGTTCAAAGCACATATTGTGGGATTTCCTGCCTTGATAATCTGGGTTATGTGGCTGTGTGGAAGGGCCCTATGTAACATTGTTTTTGTTCCTGGGCTATAAATGTCATTTCCTAATTCCCCTAATTTCATAAAATGATGGAAAATGCTTATTAAACTGCAAAAAACTTTGTTTTTGTGGTCCGCACAAAAGGTTAAAATGGCATATGAAAGGTTACAAATGGTACATTGAAAGGTTGTAAATGGCAGCCACAAAAATGAAGTTTCTGGAGTACAACAAGTAAGTTCCACACAATTAGGAGCCCCTGGTGGCGCAATGAGTTAAACCCTTGTGCCAGCAGGACTGCTGACCAAGAGATCAGTGGTTCGAATCTGGGGAGGGGGTGAGCTCCCACCTGTCAGCTCCAGCTTCTCATGCGGGGGACATGAAAGAAGCCTCCCACAGGATGGTAAAACATCCAGGCGTCCCCTGGGCAATGTCCTTGCAGGCAACCAATTATCTCACACCAGAAGAGACTTGCAGTTTCTCAAGTTGCTCCTGACAAAAAAGAACCCACAAAATTAAACAAGAAGTAATAATTTCAAACTAAAAACAGATTTGTTTTTTTTCTAATTTTGTTACATAGTGTTAGTTAATATTGTCTAAGTATCTCTAGGGGCCATGTAACCCAGAATATCAAGGTAGAAAATCCCACAATATCTGCTTTGAACTGGATTATCTGAATTCACATTCCCATATAATGTAGGATTTTATTCAGTTGTGTCGAAGGGGCCTAAGAACATCCCAGTTCCCAGGTTTTCTTTAAGTTTCCATCTAGGCATCCTTTTCTGCTGAAACTTTAGTACCCTCTGAATCCTAATTGTTTAACAAGCAACTCCAGAAATGTTGCAGGCAAGGCAATTGACCTTTCTCAGTTCCAAGTTGTTGGCTTTGCTGTATCCATAACTCTTCTTTTATGTCATAGTATTTTCACCCAAAAGCTCTATTTCCCAAGGTTAGTCTTCCTGTTACTCCCACACAGAGAGAAGAGAGATCATTCTGTCTCTTGCCATCTCCCTCCCCATCTCTCAGCCTTTTTGATATCTGTAGCGCACACTTTTGCTATGTGAACTTTTCCTCTCTTGCCAAGGACCCTGGTTTTGACTTTTCTGGTGAAGGCTGAAGTTCACTTCAAACAAAGATCAGCATAACAGATTGGTAGCATTTGTTGCATTCTTACAAGTTTATTTAAGAAAGAACTACTGTCATTTAAACAGAACATTTCCAAAACACTTCTTCCAAAATGCAAATTGTGTGTGATTGTGCTTAATATAAAATTTTCAAATAACTCAACTTATACAGTAGGCATCCAATTTAAGTTAACTATTCAGCTGGCAGTAGTCAGATTAGTCTGGATGTAATCTGCTTTCTTTTTAAAAAGAAAAGCAGTGGAAATATAGTAAACTGCTTTGCTATTAGTTGCATAGAGGTAAATTAGCCTGACATAATTTATTTCCCCATGGAGCCCAATCTTCTGTCTAGCTGAGAATGCATTTTTAGAAATTGCTTCCAGTCATCTCTAGAAGATTCAAAATGCTTTTGGCTACTTGTGCAAGGCTTCCCTAACCTGATTGTTTAATTTCGCATATGCCTCATGTTAGTTTTGAATGAAAAATCCACTGAAACATATTGAACTGTTGTCCTTTTTATATAAAGTTTGAAATTATTCTTATTATTCCTATACTATTTCTACATCTGATACCAGAGGGTCTGTTGAGGAAGTAAATCCTGGCAATACATCTCTTTATAGGGAGCCATAGTGGGTGAAACCGCTGAGCTGCTGAGCTTGTTGATCGAAAGGTCGCAGGTTTGAATCTGGGGAGCGGCGTGAGCTCCTGCTCTCTCTTCTCTCTGGCCCAGAGCAGCGGTTGGTGCTGGGGGGAGGTGTTTCCAACTGATGACATATGCAGGAGACAAGATGGAACTGTCCCCTGTCCCCCTCTCTCTTCACTCTAGCCCAGAGCAGTAGTTGATGCCGGGGGGTGTCTCCAACTGATTATATATGCAGGAGACAAGATAGAGCTGTCCCCTGGGACCCTCTCTCTTCACTCTGGCCCAGAGCAGTAGTTGGTGCCTGGGGGAGGGGTTTCCAACTGATAACATATGCAGGAGACAAGATGGAACTGTCCCCTGGCCCACTCTGTCTCCACTCTGGCCCAGAGCGGTGGTTGATGCTGGGGGGAGGGGTCCCCAACTGATGACATATGCAGGAGACAAGATGGAACTGTCCCCTGGCCCACTCTGTCTCCACTCTGGCCCAGAGCGGTGGTTGATGCTGGGGGGAGGGGTCCCCAACTGATGACATATGCAGGAGACAAGATGGAACTGTCCCCTGGTCCCCTCTCTCTTCACTCTGGCCCAGAGCGGTGGTTGGTGCTGGGGGGAGGGATCCTCAACTGATGACATATGCAGGAGACAAGATGGAGCTGTCCCCTGTCCCCCTCTCTCTTCACTCTGGCCCAGAGCGGTGGTTGGTGCTGGGGAGAGGGGTCCCCAACTGATGACATATGCAGGAGACAAGATGGAGCTGTCCCCTGTCCCCCTCTCTCTTCACTCTAGCCCAGAGCAGTAGTTGATGCCGGGGGGTGTCTCCAACTGATTATATATGCAGGAGACAAGATAGAGCTGTCCCCTGCCCCCCCCCCTCTTCACTCTGGCCCAGAGCAGTAGTTGGTGCTGGGGTGCTGGGGGGAGGGGTCCCCAACTGATGACATATGCAGGAGACAAGATGGAACTGTCCCCTGGTCCCCTCTCTCTTCACTCTGGCCCAGAGTGGTGGTTGGTGCTGGGGGGAGGGGTCCCCAACTGATGACATATGCAGGAGGCAAGATGGAACTGTCCCCTGGTCCCCTCTCTCTTCACTATGGCCCAGAGCGGTGATTGGTGCTGGGGGGAGGGGTCCCCAACTGATGACATATGCAGGAGACAAGATGGAGCTGTCCCCTGTCCCCCTCTGTCTTCACTCTGGCCCAGAGCAGTAGTTGGTGCTGAGGGCAGAGGTCTCCAACTGATGACATATGCAGGAGACAAGATGGAACTGTCCCCTGCCCCCCCCCCCCCTCTTCACTCTTCAAATCACTCTTATTTGTCAGGCTGGCTGAATTTTTTTCATAATTGAAGCTCAAATAGGGTTGTTGTAGGTTTTTCCGGGCTATATGGCCATGTTCTAGGGTTCAAATATTTTATGGATGGTGTAGTTAAACCTTCTTGCATTATGCATGCATAATAAAAATCCAACCAATGTCCCAAGCACTGTTCACAGAGGCCCCCTCCAGACAGGCCCTATATCCCAGGATCCGATTCCAAGTTTTCTGCATTAAACTGGATTATATGAGTCCGCACTGCCAGATAATCTGGGATAAACAGAAAACCTGGGGTCAGATCTTGGGATATAGGGCCTGTCTGTCCTTAGCCACATTATAAAGAATAAATATATAAAACCAGCAGTAAAGAATAAATCCAAAGGGTGATTATTTGCAGCCTTGGCCCATTGTTGGGAACCCAAGGAGAGCCTGGATAAACAACGGAAGAGCCTTGAGATGACCATGATAGATGTGCTTGCAGAGGCGGGGAGATGTTGAAAAAACAAAGGGATAATGAAGAACAACTTTGCCTGAACTTCAAGTCCTCTCCCAGGCTAACATTTTTGAAATCTCTGACGTCTACAAAAGAAAAACAGGAGATAAGTTGGGCATCCCAGGGCCCTGCCTTCTTGTTACTCCTATCACTCTCTGCTGTGAGCTGCACTCCCTTTTCCCACTTGCTGGAGGAGAAAGTGATACTTTCCGGGCTTACAGCACATTGGGGAGTTTTTTTGTATCTGCAGGTGCAGCCGAGGCCTTGGCAAGTGACAGGCTGATTAGCTCACGTTGGAAAAACAGCAACACTGTCTTGTTAATTCTTCCTCAAGGTCTTCAGCAAAGCATAAATTCTGATGAAAAGGAAAGTGGAGTATTTAGAAGCCCAGGCAGCAAATCAGGTAAGACTTCCCCATATCCAAGACAGTACGAATGCTTTGCCTGAGCTTTCAATGGGATGGTTCTTATAATGCTTGCCTACCTATAGGATTTTCCTCTTCTGTGCCTCTCTTAAAGAAAATTCAGGATTTTCTCAATTTTAGCAAGAATATTTTGCTTCCCCTGAACTTGTTAGGAAGCAGCTATTCCTACACGCATCCCTTTTATTTGGTTGTTAGATTTAAAGTCTGATATTGTATTTGTATGATGCAGTGGGTGAATGATCCTGGATAGCTTCCTTATAATATAGCATGTGTTATAATACAATGATCATACATGTATATATTTGCTGTGTCTTTGTTTTTAGGTGGCCTGTCAACATCTGTGGAAGCTGCTGAGATTTTTCCATGAATTTCTGCTCATTGTTCCTTTTTCCTATGCATATACTTCTTTGAGAATCTGATCTAAAGAGGCATACGGCATGGGAAAATGGGGCAATTGAGGTATTCCTCTACCATCCTACTCATCTTAAAGGATCAGCTTTCGAAGGTACTCCCATTTGAAGTTAACTCCTGCTAGATGGATTGGACAGTTTTTTGGCAAATTGTATATTTTATGTCAGCATGATATCTTCTCTCTCTCTCTTTTGCATGTCACATAGGGCCCTTCCACACAGCCCTATATCCCAGTGAGAAAATCCCACGATATTTATTTATTTATTTATTTTATGGCATTCATATGCCACCCTTGTCCGAGCAGCTTACAAGATACACACACACACACATATATATACATACACACACATACATATATATATATATATACACACACACACACACAATATATTATATTATTAGCATAGTACAACATCAGTATTAAACATTACTATATTCTACTATACCATTATATTGTGATATATATATTACAGATAATAATATATGCTTTGAACTGGGTTATCTGAGTCAACACTCAAATAATGTGGGATTTTCTACCTTGATATTGTGGGATATAGGGCTGTGTGGAAGGGCCCCTAGCTTTTATGTGTGAATGACTATTTACACATGTGTTTTTAAGCCTGAATAAAGGTTTTCCTATCTGTCAATTTGTGTCCTTTTAACAGCTTCTTAGCAAAGGGCCCTTCCACACAGCTATATAACCCGGAATATCAAGGCAGAAAATCCCACAATATCTGCTTTGAACTGAGTTATCTGAGTCAATACTCAAATAATGTGGGATTTTCTACCTTGATATTCTGGGATATAGGGCTGTGTGGAGGGGCCCCTAGCTTTTATATGTGAATGACTATTTACAAATGTG
Organism: Anolis sagrei; assembly: GCF_037176765.1. Lineage (NCBI taxonomy): Eukaryota > Metazoa > Chordata > Lepidosauria > Squamata > Anolidae > Anolis > Anolis sagrei. Next base: position 188,611,532 of record NC_090023.1, read on the forward strand.
TTCTTAAGCCTGCATAAATGTTTTCATATTGTCTTTAGAAGTATCTTATGACCTGCATAGAAGACTGTCAACAGTCAATCTGTGCCCTTTTAACATCTTAGCAAGCAAAGGGCTCTTCCACACAGCCCTATATCCCAGAATATCAAGTCAGAAAATCCCACAATATTTATGTATTTATTTTATTTACAACATTTATATGCCTCCCTTCTTAGAGTGTCTTACTATACACACACACACACATACATACATACATACAATATATTACATTATTAGCATAGTACAACATCAGTATTAAACATTACTGTATAGTACTATACAATTATATTATAATTAATATGTATTATCGATAATAATATCTGCTTTGAACTGGGTTATCTGAGTCAACACTCAAATAATGTGAGAGTTTTTACCTTGATATTCTGTGATATAGGCCTGTGTGGAAGGGCCCCTAGCTTTTATATGTGAATGACTATTTACAAATATGTTCTTAAGCCTGAATAAATGTTTTCATATTGTCTTTAGGAGTATGTTATGACCTGAATAGAAGGCTGTCAATGGACAGTCAATCTGTGCCCTTTCAACATCTTCTTAGCAAGCAAAGGGCCTTTCCACACAGCCCTATATCACATAATATCAAAGCAGAAAACCCCACAATATCCGCTTTGAACTGGGCTATCTGAGTCCACACTACAATATATTCAAGATCAAAGCAGAAAATGTGGGATTTTATTCAGCTGTGTGGAAAGGGCCAAACTTTATCAGGGGCAGTTTGTCCTTCCATATCGGCTTGTTGATATAGAACTAGCTGCAATTGTTCATGTCTACCGATGCAACATAAATGTAATAGAGGATATTGTTATGTTGTTATTGGCTCATCACAAACCACAACATTAATTTCTGCTTTGTTTCATCCACAGGCTGTTTTTGATGCAATGCTCAGTGTTTAAAGACAAGTTGCATATGAGGATTCTTTCATTGTTTTCATGTTTCTGTCTTTTTTTTTAAGCCAAGGAAGGCAACCATTTTTAAACCATTTTATAGGGTTGCAATTATAATTATAATAATCTTCTGTAGGATAGAAAGGAAGGAAAGGAAAGTGTGTCCTGTAGAGAATGTGCCAAAATTTCCAGGGCTGTAAACTGAACAAGTTATGTATTTTTATGTGTGTCTTAAGTCTGTACTCCTGAGTATGCTCATACCTAATTAATCACATTGAGACCTACACTTACTTGGTGTTGAGAGTTAGCTTAAGTACATAACTTCAAATTAATAGCAACCCAATTTTTTGTTACTAGTAAAGACTGTAAATTTCCATGGTCTTTACTTTCTGGTATATCTAGCTAGGATTGTTATGCAATGGATCTAATCTATTATTATTATTATTATTATTATTATTATTATTATTATTATTATTTAAAACTATGCATGAACATATATTGAATTTGAATACACATTGTAGTGATATCCAAAAAGTCCAAAATAGTTATTTCAGTGGTTCTGTTACTTTTCATGTGATGTGTAACTATGGCTGATTATTTCTTTGAGATGTTGAACAATAAAAGTAATCTTCCTGGATTTATGTATCTTGCTTATTTTCCATTACAATCGGTGGAATAAATTGCAAGTTGGGAACAAAACAGTCTGTGTGCCAGGTTGTGTTGGTTACTGTGCAGGGGGAGTGGTGAACCCATTCTGGGTTTAAATCCAAATTGTAAAGCTGCTGTTCAGCATACTGTACCTATTTTGGGTTCAGCATACTAAAAGCCCTTCCACACAGCCATATTACCCAAAATATCAAGGCATATAATCCACAATATCTGCTTTGAACTGGGTTATCTGAGTCCACACTGCCATATAATCCAATTCAATGTGGATTTTATACAGTTGTGTGGAACGGGGCCTGAATAACTCCATTCAAATGTGGACTAAAACTCAGGACAGATTCACCACGGTGTTGGTACAAAGGCCACCAGCAACCACTGAGTCTCTGTTGTGTCCTCCTTTTGCTTTAACCTGACTAGACAACACATTTGTGGTATTTTTCAAAGCATTTAGTTGTCTTTACAGTGCTTTTGCATCATTTTAAATCTAGGTGCCTGAGCACAATAACACACACACAAGTTAATGTTCCTCAAAAAGGGTTTCCAAGCAATAAAATAAAAGCATACAGTTTGTGCTCCTAAGAGAGCTTGCATGCTATAATTGTTAACCACAATTGCATATACTATAGTCTTTGAGACCCATCATGCAGAGCTAAACATGAACATAATTCACATACTTAAGCCTCAAAGATGTTTTGCAGTGTTAGATGCTCCTAAGTTCCATTTAGACAAGTAGGATTCAAGTGAATGCTTTGGTTAAATCTACACTACCCTGTATCCCAGAACCTGATCCCAGATTATCTGGCAGTTTAGACTCATATAATCCAGTTCAAAGCAGATAATCTGGGATCCGATCCTGAGATACAGGGCAATGTAGATCCAGCCTGAAACAGATACATGCCATGGAAATTTTAGGTGCCTTAATCAGATTTTGCCTATCTAGAAACATGTTATGTTCACTTAAATCCCATAAAAAAATAAGTCACTAGAACCTGAGCAAATTGAACACATGATTGTAAACTAATGCCAAGGCTGGAAAAATTACATTTTGAGCTACAACTCCCCAAATTTTCCATTATTGTCTATGAAAGCTGGTGGATTCTGGGAGTTGTAGTGCAAAAAGTTATTTTGAAGCTCTGTCCAAATGAATACAAGGAGTCTAAGGTGTGGAGCAATAACACTGACATATATATTTATTATTGGCAATGGCAGCATGCCTTTAAAAACAGAAGAATAGTTGGAAATTGAACAGGTAAAACTTTCTTCAAGAAAGATAATGCAATAACAGGGAAAGCTTTACCTGTTGATTTACAAGAGAGAGAGAATCTATGCCTTTAAGTAGCTACATCAAGAGACAAAAAGAAATGTTTTCCTAGTTACTCTGCAGCTAGTTTGTGTGCGACTGTTGAATGTCTACTTAATGCATAACTGTTATACAAGTGCAAAGTCCTGTAGGAAAGGTGACAATCCTCTAATACAGTGGTTTCTCAAACTGTGGATCCCCAACAACTCCCAGATATCCTAACAGCTGGTAAACTGGCTGGGATTTCTGGGAGTTGTAGGCCAAAACACCTGGGAACTCACAGGCTGAGAACCACTGATGTAATAAAATAAACCAAGAGGTAATACTTCAAAAATAGTGAGTAAAATGCAATATTCTCTATACACATACTGTATTAAGGAGCATTGAGGTCAGTGACCATATGGAATAACAGCTGAGCCATAGTGCATCTAGGGAAACTTTGTATTTTCTTGAAATTATTAAAATAATTTTAGTGTATGTAGTTTTCTGAAAAGTGTCTTCTGCGGCTTGTAATAGTTCAAAAATACAATTTTAGACAATTTTGCTAAGAATTGCTTCAATAAGTTAATAGATATATGTCTCTGAATTACTAGCTCTGTGTGGAGTCACAAATCTCAAATACTTTGTGCATTCCCACCTATCTGCTAAAGCTCTCCTAATAAGAAATAAGTGGGTAAAACTCAAAGTCTCAGAGGTGCCAAGGAAACAAAGAGATGTCCCCTAATTGGGAGTAATTAATAGAGCTATAATCAGTTGCATAAACAGTCTCAGGTTGCTCTTAATTTTAATTTTAATTTTTAAGCAAAGCAAAAAAACATCTAAGGATATTGTCGAAGGCTTTCATGGCTGGAATCACTGGGTTGTTGTAGGTTTTTTGGGTTATATGGCCATGTTCTAGAAGTATTTTCTCCTGATGTTTCACCTGCATCTATGGCAAGCATCATCAGAGGTAGTGAGGATGCTTGCCATAGATGCAGGTGAAACATCAGGAGAGAATGCTTCTAGAACATGGCCATATAGCCCAGAAAACCTACAACAACCCAACATTTAAGGACTCTTCAGTAAATAACTAGAGGAAGAGTTGGGGCCCTTCCAGACAGGCCCTATATCCCAGGATCCCAGTTTTTTTGTTTATCCCAGATTATCTGGTAGTGGGGACTCATATAATCCAGTTTAATGCAGAAAACATGGGATCAGATCCTGGGATATAGGGCCTGTCTGGAAGGGCCCTCAGGTAGGCAGAGAACCTGTGGGGAACATCCAGATGTTATTAGATCCCAGCTCCTGTTGGCTTGGACAATGTTCAGGAATGATGGGAACTAGGGCAAGAAAAACTGGAGACCTCACCTCTGCTGTAAAGAGTTGCATAGAAGAGCGGGTTAGATAGCACTGGCTCAGTTTTAGGACTGCCAGGGATTTAAATAAAAAAGCAGTACCCAAATAATTGTGTCTTAACACACAGTGGGTTAAAGCACTGAACTGCTGAGCTTGTTGATCAAAAGGTCGCAGGTTCGATTCCGGGGAGCGGCATGAGCTTCCGCTGTCAGCTCTAGCTTCTGCCAACCTAGCAGTTCGAAAACATGCAAATGTGAGTAGATCAATAGGTACCGCTCTGGCGGGAAGGCAACGGTGCTCTATGCAGTCATGCTGGCCACATGACCTTGGAGGTGTCTACGGACAACGCTGGCTCTTCGGCCTAGAAATGGAGATGAGTACCACACCCCAGAGTCAGACATGACTGGATTTAATGTCAGGGGACTACCTTTACCTTTTTTAAAGGTTATTTCTGAATTTCAGTAGTCTTAAGGACTTTGAGTACTAAAATTGCTCATAGAAATATGCATGTGTTGATGCATTGCTCTCTTTCCCAGCTATATTCAAAATATCATTCTGCAAATGAATGATACAACAATCAAAAGTAATATAGAGCAAGACTGCTCTGGCTAAGGAATTTGGCTAGCGGTAGCCACCAGCAACTAATATTCCCAAATTCTGCTATAGATCAAGAGTGGACAAAATTCAAGCTTGCAGAGTTTGTCTGGTTTTTAACCCAAGCTTCAAGAATTGCTTCAATAAGTTAATAGATTTAATATAATTGACTATTATTAATATTATTAACTTTTTAATAATAGTTAATAGAGTTACTAGCTCTGTGTGTGGAGTCACAAATCCCAAATACTTTGTGCATTCCCACATATCTGCTAAAGCTCTCCTAATAAGAAATAAGTGTGTACAACTCAAAGCCAAATGCAATGTAAAGCCTCGGATGTAGAGTTATAGAACAAAATGCTTCTGGGCATACATTATACCCAAGCATTCCCCAGCTTTAAACTATCCTATAACCTGTTATGGGTTTCAGCAGCCTCTCTTGCCATCTAGTTGGAGCTGATGAGACTTGGAGCTCAACATCATCTGGATGTTGTTGAATTGCTACTCTCATCAATTCTTGCAAGCATAACAAATGTAGTGATGATGAGAAATGCAGTCTGCAACAACTGAGAAACACACATTCCCACATTTGCTGTAGAAGGCATTGTGAAAACATTGTTTTCTCCTGTAATAAACAAAATTTACCCCGCAAAAGCAGTAAAGGACACATCGGCCTTATCTTTTGCATGGCATTCCTTCAGCTACTTGGAGGTGCCTAACACATCTCTTAATCTTCTCTCCTCCAGGCTAAATACACACATCTAAAGGTGCAAGTTTCTGTTGTACTTGCATAGAAGAGAGAATTTCAGAATGTCAGAAAGCCTTTCTTCATCAGATCTGCAGCCCATGAAAAAAAAGATTTGTGATACTTTCTGTGTGTGCTAAAATTCCTTCTGTTGCATAAAGCACCTTCATGTGAAAAAGAAAGTGACCGGCTGATTGATAGTTACCAATAGAACAAGAGACTGAAGAGCCAGCATGGTGTTGAATTACAACACTGGAGACCAGGGTTCAAATCCCCACTCAGCCATGGAAACCCAGGGCCCTTCTACACTGCCATATAATCCAAATTATCAAATCCACATTATCTGGTTTGAACTGAATTATATGAGTCTACACCAGTGTTCCTCAAACTCTACTCCTCCAGGTGTTTTGGATTTCAGCTCCCAGAAATCCAAGCCAAACTCACCAACTGTTGGAAATTGTGGGAGTTGAAATCCAAATCATCTGGAGGAGCACAGTTTGAGAAACTCTGGTTTACACTGCCATACAATCCAGTTCAAAACAGATAATCTGGATTTTATATGGCAATGTAGAAAGGGCCCCACTGGGGGGCCTTAGGTAAGTCCCACTCTTTCAGCCTCAGGGGAAGGTAATGATAAACCACCTCTGAACCAATCTTGCCAAGAAGACCCTAGGATAGATCAACCACGAGTAGGATCTGACAACACAAATTACTTGTCTGCTGTTATACACTCTAATCAGAAGGACAGGGTGGGGATTATACTACCCTCCAGATAAACTGCAATTCCCAGCCTCTCTACTGAGGACAGCCATGGTGAGGAATGGAACTCAATACATTCTGGTTGTGTTGTTGATGGTGATGATGTATGCTTTTCAGTTGTTTCAATTTACGCCACCCTATCCCATAATAATAATAATAATAATAATAATAATAATAATAATAATAACTATTTACTCTATTTATATAGCACCCCTCTCAGCCAGAGGTGACTCGGAGTAAAGATACAGCTACACTCTAAAATTTAAGCAGTTTGGCACCACTTCGAGTGCTATGTTTTAATGCTATAGAATCACGGGAGCTATAGTCTTGTGACCTGTGAGCCATCTTTGTCAGAGGGGGCTAGAGACTCTGTAAAACTACAATGCCCATAACTCCATTCCATTGAGCCATAGCAGATAAAGTACTTTCAAACTGCATTAATTCTACATTGTTGATACATCCAGGATTTTCTTGGCAAGATTTGTTCAGATGAGGTTTGAATCTGAAGGACCACACAGTTCCCACCTCTGCAACAGAGCTTTGGAGCATATACAGAGGGTTTTTATCTTATACCAACACAGTTATTTGCCTTCTTGAAGTCAGGGCCCTTCCACACAGCCATATAACCCAGAATCCCAAGGAAAAAAATCCCACAATCTCTGCTTTGAACTGGGTTATCTGAGACCACACGGCTATATATTCCAGTTCAAAGCAGAAAATGTGAGATTTTATTCAGCTATGTGGAAGGGGCCTCAGACCTCTGGTGTTATAATAGGCCTTAAGGGGCCAAAGTACTGGGCCAGTCTGATAATATCACTTCCCCTGTCCTCATTCCCCTGGTGGCACAATGGGTTAAACCCTTGGGCCAGCAGGACTGCTGACCGACAGATCAGTTATTCGAATCCAGGGAGAGTGGGGTGAGCTCCTTCTGTCAGCTCTGGTTCCTGATGCGGGGAAATGAGAGAAGCCTCCCACAAGGTTGGTAAAACATCTGGGCATCCCCTGGGCAATGTCCTTACAGATGACCAGTTCTCTCACACCAGAAGCGACTTGCAGTTTCTCAAGTCACTACTGACATGGAAGAAAAATTCCCTCACTGGAAGCAGGAAGTTTCCCCATCGTAGTCGGAAAAGTAATTCAACTCTGGATTTTAGTCTGAATTTTAGCACATTAAAGGGCTTAGATTCAGCACCCTTTTTAAAAAGCCCCTTTCAAGTTCTGAGTAAAACTTGGAGCGAATTTAGTACCTCCATCACAGCTATGGAAGCCATTGCCCACCATTGGTTTCCTTAATTAGAGTTTCTCTGCAACATTCTTACTACTTGCAGCAACAATCAAACCTACTTGCAATCCAAGGAGAGTATTGAATGGTCGAATTATGACACATTAACTGTACAAAAGTCCTGTTTCTGGAAGAGATGGATACTGCTGGCATTTGGTTATTGTGATAAGGATTGACAGAGCTGTCTCCCACAGGGGCATAGCTATGGGGACTGTTGTGTTACTCATCTGAACCAAATTTACCACCACAGCATGGCTTGGCTCTGAGATTAAAAGATACCACCTTGCTTTCCAACAGACTTCAGACTTGGCACCTTTCTTTTTACACTACTGCTATGAATGTCAAATGAATTGCTCCTGAGTCACCAGACAATTTGGAAGCCACATCAAAATACTTCATACTTGATGCTTGTTGGACCTTATCTTTCACACACCCTTAAGGTTTCTGATCTGGGTCAGAGTTCTTATCTCTGTTCTCCTATTGCATCCCAACCATCACTATTAGCTCATGCTTCTATATATCTTTGTTGAGCGTCCTGTCTACATCCAGCTATGTATTTGTAACTCCATCAGTATTTATTTATTTATCCTATCAGAAGTGAACTGAGTGTACGGTTGTAATGTATTTAAAAACACAAAGTTTTAAAACTTGGCATTATACTAAATGTCTTTTGACTAGTAGCTGACCACTTGGAGTGCCTCTGGTGTTTCTATAAGAAGTTCCTTCATTGTGCGTGTGACTGGGCTCAGACTGCTTTGTACTAGGTGGTGTGTGGTTTGCTCTTCTCCACACTCAGATGTCATGGACTCCACTTTGTGACCCCATTTCTTAAGGTTTGCTCTGCATCTCGTGGTGCCAAAGCACAGTCTGTTCAGCACCTTCCAAGACACCCAGTCTTCTGCATGGCCAGGAGGGAGTCTCTCATCTGAGATCAGCTATGGGTTGGGGTTCCGGGTTTGAGCCTGCCACTTTTGGACTCTTGCTTGCAGAGGTGTCCCTACAAGTATCTCTGTAGATCTTAGAAAACTATATCCAAACAAGAGATGGGCCAGAGAAGTCCCTGCCTTGGCCCTGTAGATCTTAGAAAACTATATCCAAACAAGGGATGGGCCGGAGATGTCCCTGCCTTGGCCCTTTCATTATTGGCTGCTACTTCCCAACGGATGTCAGGTGGTGCAATACTGGCTAAACAGTATAATTTCTCCAGTGGTGTAGGGCGTAGACATCCTGTGATAATATGACATGTCTCATTAAGAGCCACATCCACTGTTTTAGTGTGGTGAGATGTGTTTCCAGGACAGCTTGTTTTTCTGCTGCCCTGGAGACTTGGACGTGGAGCAATGGCTTCAAACTACAAGAAATGAGATTCCATCTGAACATTAGGAAGAACTTTCTGACCATGAGAACTGTTCAGCAGTGGAACTCTTTACCCCGAAATGTGATGGAGACTCCTTCTTTGGAGGCTTTTAAACAGAGGCTGGATGGCCATCTGTTGGGGGTGCTTTGAACATGATTGTCCTGCTTCTTGGCAGGGGGTTAGACTAGATGGCCCATGAGGTCTTTTCCAACTCTATGATTCTATGTTCCACACTGGGCATGTGTACTCAGCAGCACAGTAGCAAAGCGCAGTGCATCTGAAGGAGTGTGTTGATATCCACAAATGCTCATATGATAATATACCACAATAAATCTAAAATCAGCCTCAGCAGATGGAAAGGGGGATGCACAGCGCCTGCTCCTTTCATCCTTTAATTTCCACGAGTTGACTTTTCTCTGACCCTTGAGTAACAGCCTGCATCTGATAAAATTCCCACTTCAAAATAATTGGCAAGGCATCAGGATCCATGTCCTCCTTTAATCTTTTTTACTCTTGTTCAGCACTCAGTGGAAGAAATTGGCGAAAACCAAAGCTATGGCCCAAATGCAACTGAACAATGATTCTGTCATCTCTCCATTACATGATGAAGGTAGCACTCTGGAGCACTTTGGGTTGAAAGCAAGTCCTACAGGAAATCATTTCTAAGTAATCGGATTTGGAACTGCACTGAAAGTCATAGCATCCCACGGGCTTTGGTGCTTTCTTTACAAAATGCTTTGCCCATTCAAGCACGAGCTACTTAGTCGCCACTTGTTCAAAAACAATAACCTGGTGGATTTCTTATAGCAACAAGACCAGATGCAGACTTTCAAATGTGCATGCAGATTTCTCCATTTGTGTTGCAGATGGCTATGCATGTGTTCCCACCATCAAATTGCATGATCAAAGAACAATGATATGGGTGTCTTAGAAGAGGCATGAGCATATGAATGGATCAGCTAAACAGCAGTGAGGATTAAAACACTACCTATTTCAAATGCAGCTAGAATCAATATGATTGCTTGTTAAACCATTTTTTGGAATATTTTTTATTTGGAATATGTTGCTCTTAAGTGGAGCTGATAGAAAGAAAAAGAAAAAAAATACAGATAAAGTATGATATTTACATGGAAAGAGTGGGAACAATATTTTCAGTAAAGTTGGAAATGCAGTAGTTAGAAGTTAAAGGGAAAAAAAACCCACCACCACGACAACAGCAGCGTCGCTGCCAACAACGATAGACATACCCCTGAGTGCCTTTTAAAATATTTCCAGGAGTGTCTGGGCAGATCTGTTGGAAATGTGTAAGCAGTACTTCAGTCCTTTACAGTCTTTTTCACTTATGGTTTATTCGCCGGTTTCTTACTGATAAACCTTTGAGTTTCTTCACTGTGTATTACTGATATAAATTTTGTTATTTAACTTTCTAATATATTCCCGAAAGTTTCCCCAGTTAGTCTTGGGTGGTTTCGTTATGTTCTGAGATATTTTTTGGGTTAGGACAGGCATGGGGAACCTTCGGCCCTCCAGGTGTGGTGGACTTCAACTCCCACAATTCCTTGAGGCCAAGGTAAGCCTTTGGGGCGAATGCCGAGCCTCAAGGAATTGTGGGAGTTGAAGTCCACCACACCTGGAGGGCCGAAGGTTCCTGACCCCTGGGTTAGGATATCCATATTCATAATATCCCATACTTTTAACAGCCATTGCTCCACTGTGGGGATTTCCTTGGATCTCCAGATTCTGGCTATCACTATTCTTGCAGCTGTAGTGAAGTAAAAGAACAGTTTTTCCGAGTTTTTATCTTTAATGGAGTCTATGATTCCTAATAGCATTCCCTCTGGTTTAAGCTCTATTTTTTCCTTTAGAATTATTTCAATATTTTTATTAATCTCATGCCAGAAGTTTTTTTATCTTATTACATTTCCACCACATGTGAAAATAATTTCCTTTATGCTTTTCACATTTCCAACAGATATCACTAATTTTATCTCTGCTGATCTTAGATATCTTTTGAGGTACCATCTGTAGAAGGCTTTATACCAATTCTCCTTCATTTCTGATGCATAGGTATATTTTATTTTATTACACCAGATTTCCTCCCATTCAGTCATGCTTATCGATCTTCCTATGTCTTTAGACCACTTGATCATATTTCCCTTTACCTGCTCTGTTTCCGTAGCCCATATTAGTAATTGTTGGTATATTATTTTTATTAATTTTGTTTCTGTTTTTATTATTTGGTCCCAGAAAGTTTCCTTTGTTTGAAATCCCATTTTGGCATCTATTTTGAAGTTTTCTAATATCTGTTGGTACTGGAACCATGAGATGGTTTGGTCCATTTGTTTTAATTCTTCCTGGGATTTTAGCTTTGTCTCCCGTGTGTGCTTGTTAAACCATTTTTGATCACAACCTGGAAAAGGTTTTGGTATGATTATAAATACCCAAATCCCCAGGCCAATTTATTTATTTATTTATTTGCCATATTTATATACCGCCCCTCTCAACCCAGAGGTGACTTGAGGCGGTTTACAGTCGGCAGTCAATGCCCCCAAACAACATAAATACAGTTAAAAATATTACATATAATATAAACCATATAAAATCAATAAAACCATAAAAACCATAAAACACAAGTCCTCAGCGTCTAATCACTAAAATCGTTTTTCCATCACATCGCCCAATTGTTCCGTGGATCTCAATTAGTCTGTTACACTGCGTCTAACATTTTGAAATGTTAGGAGGGAGGGGGCTGATCTAATATCCCTAGGGAGGGTGTTCCATAGCCAAAGGGCCACCGCTGAGAAGGCACTGTCTCTTGTTCCCGCCAATCGCATCTGCAAAGGGGGCAGGACCGAGAGCAGGTCCTCACCAAATGATCTTAAATGCCTAGATGGTTCATAGGGAGAACTGCGTTAGGACAGGTAAACTGGACTGGAACCATTTAGGACTTTAAAGGCTAAAGCCAGCACTTTGAATTGTGCCTGGTAGCAAACTGGCAACAGGTGGAGCTGGCACAACAGAGGAGTTGTGTGCTCCCTGAGCGCCGCTCCTGTTAAAAACTTGGCTGCTTCCAAACAGTCTTCAAAGGCAGCCCCACGTAGAGAGCGTTGCTGTAGTCTATATGGGATGTAACCAGAGAATGGACCACCGTAGCCAAGTCATACTTCCCAAGGTACGGGCACAGCTGGCGCACAAGTTTCAATGAGTATGGGAAACATAGTGCAGGAAAGAGGGATACTCAGTTAGTAAAGCTCATAGATTTTCCAAGCAGCATCCTAAACTTTTATTCCCGTCACAAGCCCAAAGTTCAGATTTGTGCATGTTCTTCTTGCGACTTCACACAATCCCTGTCAACATTACAGGCTGAAACTGTAGGCCAAACCAAAGGGGCCTCGTTGCCTGCTTGTTCAAGGTCTTCTGATAATCACTATGCCAACCTGTTCTCTGTACCAGAGACACAGTAAGAACATTATCTTTGTTTGGCTTTTTTGAATAGAAGTCAGATCAGTTTTGCTGTTTTGAATCACGGTTGTTGGTGTTATTCTTTCTGTGCCAATGAAGATCTACATTTTGTGTGTGTGTACTGGTTCTTATATAGCCAAAGCAATCTTGTTCACAAACAGGAGAGAGACAATATCTCAGTGTGCTCAGAAAACCACAAGGTCTGCAGAAATACAAACAATGTTGGGGGAATAAATTATGGGAAGGAGAGAAAAATACAAAACACCCAAATAAAGTATGGGGAGAGCAAATGGGAGGCTGACCTGCCATTGGAAGGGGTATGTGGAGCAGTCATGAACTCAAGCATTTTCCACTCCATCCCTCAATTTCCAGTGTTTAGAGGGACTAGTGTCTCTAAATGATTTTCTAACATTTCAGAGATGAAACCTGGGAGACATATAGCCAACATCAGAGTGTGTTCAGAATGGTAAGATGTGTAGAGAGGCAGAGGGCCTGTCCTGTCAGGCCCTCTGGACCTTGTGGCATTGATGCAGAGCGTCTTCCCCCCCCCAAGTATTTGTAGTTCGCCAAGGGCCGGACAATGGATTCTGCTGCTTCCTGACCCAGCACACATAACTGGGTTCCTGTTTCCTCTCTGTGAATTCTCTGGCTTGTGCACTGGACCCTGGCCCCTGATCAGGGAAATGTAGTTCTCCAAAGGACATTGCCCCACTCTCCACCATTTGCGGATTCCTTGCGGACCTTTCTGCCCTCACTGATTGACTTGATGCCCTATCATCATGAACTTCCTCTACGGACTCTAAACCAGGCCTCTTGGGGAGGATGGCCCCCGCCTGTGTGTGTGTGTGCCCTTGCCAAGAAGATCATACCTCAAGAACTCTGATGGATTGCTTTTATCCCTTGTTGTTGCTTCTAATAAACTTTGCTGGGATGGGAATGGGATGGGGACCCCTTTATGAAATCTATGAGCTTATGAAGGTTTATGAAGAATGTATATGAAATATATGATATGAAATGAGATGTACCCTCACCCTCTTCCCCCACCTTTCTCCTCTGAACTTTACCCTACTGAGAAAGAATGTGACCTGAGGGTACTGCCAAAGGAGGAAATCCCATTTCCTCCAAAGTAAATCCATATTTGCATCTGCATGGCTGCAGTTGCTCTTATCTTGAAAAATCCATTTTCAGAGCAGACAATGGACTTTCGGATAAGTCAACAGAAGTTCCGGTAGAAAGATGATTAACTCAACCCATGGTATTTGTGTACGCTCCTTTGTGATTAAGGATCCCCTTTGTCTGCAGAGTTGAGATCCAAATACCACCAATAGCCCTTCCTTTATGCCTATACACATCTGCTATCAGAACTCAGGAAATCCCTTTGTTTCCCCTGTCTGCCACCCTGCCGGGCCAGCAGCAAAGGCTTTCAGTCAGCTGGCAAGATGCCTCCCGGGCATCCTGCCCCCTCTGAGCTGTCTAGCCATGTCCCGCCTCCGGACTGCTGATTGGACCATCTTCGGAGGCGCTAGGGAGGCTCCGATTGGCCCCCTGGAGGCAGCAGCGCCCGCTGGTTGGCTGAGAGGCGGGACATGCGGCCAAGCCTCCTCCTAGCTGTTCCAGGGCCGGCCAATCAGGGCAAAGCCAGCTGAAGGAAGGCGGGCGGAAGTTTCAAACTGTTTTTCCTTTGTTCTGTCTGTATAAATATGCCTGGAAATCACTGTACTGTATGCTTATAGTGGAAATATCCCTGTAACGCATCCTTTTCAGCTGAATCGCAGAAATAAACGCTTCGGTCACTGGATACCTCTTCAGCCTCTGGTGGGATTAATTCTTAATATTTTGCGCTTTGGATTGGCGTTCGCTGGCTGCTCACCAAGGTTAAGGACCCCATTCGCGGTCTTCCGGGACCTCCCTCGCTGGGAGGACCCTCCAAAAGAGCTCGATATCAGCATCTTCCGCAATAAAGGAGGGGCTATCCAGACAATGTTTTGGACAGTCCCAAATTAATTCACTACAAACCAGGAAAACCCTGGTTTGTAAGGAATTAATTTGATAATGGATTTATTCCGCACCTTCTTGGAAGGCGTGGGATAAATCCACTATTTCTGGTGTCTGGACTACAATCCAGACACCATTCCCACAATTTACCAAGCTAAACTGGAATATATGGCGGTATGGACTCAGATAACCCAGTTCAAAGCACATAATGAAAGATTTTCTGCATTGATATTCTGGGACATGGAATTGTGTGGAAGGGCCCGCAGTTCAAAGCAGATAACCTGGGGTCAGATCCTGGGATATAGGGACAGTGTAGAAGAGGTCTGGGAAGGCACCTTCTTGGAAGGCATGGAATAAAGCCACTACTTCCGGTGTCTAGACTGGAGTCCATACAGTATTCCCGTTGTTTTCCTGGCTAAATTAGCCCAGAAAACTGTGGGAATACCAACCCCCTCTCCAAAAGACTCCAAAAAGCCCTTTAAAAAGGAAAAGTACTTACTTGCCCTCCATTGCAGAGCTGCCGCAGCTCTCCTGACACATAAAAATGACACACCAGGAGAAAGGGGAGGGGGGAGGAAAATTGCTCCTCCATGTAGGGACATAAGAGAAGGCTCCCACAAGGATGGTAAAACATCAAAACATCTCCTGGGCAACATCCTTGCAGACGGTCAATTCTCTCACACCAGAAGTGACTTGCAGTTTCTCAAGTCACTCCTGACATGAAAAAAAAATCTGGAGACTCACCCAGAAAGTGCGTGCTTTCTGGAGTGGATGTAGATGGGCCACCAGGAACATCCACATTTTTAAAATGAGGAATTTTTTTTTGTCATGTCAGGAGCTACTTGAGAAACTGCAAGTCGCTTCTGGTGTGAGAGAATTGGCCGTCTGCAAGGACGTTGCCCAGGGGATGCCTGGATATTTGATGTTTTTATCATCCTTGTGGGAGGCTTCTCTCATGTCCCCACATGAAGAGCTGGAACTGATAGAGGGAGCTCATCTGCCTCTCCCCGGATTCAAACCTGCGACCTGTTGGTCTTCGGTCCTGCTGGCACAGGGGTTTAACCCACTGCGCCACCGGGGGCTCCAAAATGCGGATGCTCCTGGGAGAACGGCCTGTCTGGAATCGCCCTGGGTTATATGGCTGTGTGGAAGGGCCCATAGAATATCAAGGCAGAAAATCCCACAATAGCTGCTCTGAATTGGGCTATCTTGAGTCCACACTGCCATATATTCCAGTTCAAAGCAGATAATGTGGGATTTTATTCAGCTATGTGGAAGGGGACTAAATCTACACCGCCATATAATCCAGTTCAAAGCAGATAATCTGTTTTTTTTACAGCTGTGTAGAAGGGGCCATAGATGTCTCTCCTTCATGGGATCACCAAAGTCAAACTGAACGCTGCATGGTTTATTTGCTAACATTTCAGAAAGCTCAGACCTGTGAACTGAATGACTCTATAATACCTGAAGTCAGGAGTTCATGTCAGTAAGTGTTCAGGCATTCCAGTAGAGGGCACTGGAGACTTGGCTCTGGATAAGGCAGGGGTCTAAAAAATCAGTTTTGGATTTTGACACTAAAACAGAACAAAATGAATGCTCTTTTCTTAAAATATAGATAATTAAAATACTATGAAATTTGTGAGAATTTTCCCTCAAGGGACATGGAATATCTATCAACAGAGTAAAGATAGCGCAGGTATTTTTTCTACACACATAAGCACACATAGGGCCCCATCACATCCCCTTTACATACTTTTAAAATTGGAGTCCCATAAATGCCATCACATGACACAAGACTATTTCTGGGGATTGATTGTGGTACTCTGTTCTTAAAGTATTTAGAAATGGGGTATTTTTGGAGCCAGGTAGCTATTGACGCCAGTCTTCTACATTCACATATAAGCACAAAAAGTTGCAAAGTTTAATGCTTGGTGGCAATTGTTGCATTTCTCTGTGCAATTAGCATTTGATTACTTTTTTTCTTATGGTTTTTCAAGTAAGCAGTCTTAGGTTTTCCTCAATTCTACTCTTGCCACCATTGCTCCACAGGGACGAACCCTTTGATTTTAATTTTTTTTTTTTTGGAAAAACGATTCTATATGATGAATTTTCAAATTTTCATAATATTGAGTATATCCTGAAATCGCAAGATTTTGCAGTTCTGTTTCTACTTCATTAACCTAATTTTTAAAAAAGGAAAAGAAAGTGATATGGGTGGAGATGACCCTTCTGTGTGTGACAGCAAAAGAAGCAGGTGATTGAGGTTGGGGCAGTTGGAGCCTGTAATGTCTGTTGAGACCCACACTTCCCATTGAAATATTGGTAATACTATTGGTTAAGATTCTGCCAACCTAGCAGTTCAAAAACATGCAAATATGAGTAGATCAATAGGTACTGCTCCGGCAGGAAGGTAACGGTGCTCCATGCAGTCATGCCGGCCATATGACCTTGGAGGTGTCTATGGATAATGCCAGCTCTTCAGCTTAGAAATGGAGATGAGCACCACCCTCCAGAGTCGGACACGACTGGACTTCATGTCAGGGGAAACCTTTACCTTTTTATTGATTAAGATTGTTTTTCATTTTAAATACTGTATTGTTCTTTTATATATATTTTTGCACTCGAAATAAGATATGTGCAACATGCATAGGAATTTTTTCATGGTTTTATCAAACTATAGCCTCCTCCTCCCACCCCACATCCCAAAATGAGTCTTAGGGACCACAGCTTAAAACGTTTGAAAACCAGTGCTCTATATTGACTCTATAAATTACTTACTCTGGGAGTTGACCATAGATTCATACTGGAGGGCCTAGAGATTATCAAGAAGAGACCATATTCATCAAATTATCAAAACTGAAACCTGCAATTGTGTAGGAGTGACTTTATAGGATATAGTGGACCTTTCTGTTTAGATTAAAGATGTCTGGAATGTGCACCAGTTGCGCCCATACTTTGGGAAGTCAGACTTGGCCATGGTGGTCCACACTCTCGTTACATCCACGATAGACTATTGCAACACGCTCTACGGGGGGTTGCCTTTGAAGACAGTTCGGAAGCTTCAAATAGTCCAACAAGAAGCAGCCAGGTTAATAACTGGGGCGGCATACAGGGAGCACAAAACTCCCATGTTATGTCAGCTCCACTAGCTGCCTGTTTGCTACCGGGCACAATTCAAAGTGCTGGCTTTGGACTATAAAGCCCTAAACACTGCCCTGGCCCAATTTACCTGTCTGAACATATCTCCTTTTATGAACCACTGTGGAAACTAAGATCTTCTGAGGAGGCCCTGCTCTCGGTCCTGCCACCATCACAGGCACATTTGACGGAGACGAGAGACAGGGCCTTCTCAGTGATTACCCCCCCGGTTATGGAACTCCCTTCCTGGCAATATTAGATCAGCCTCCTTCCTCCTGTGCTTCAGAAGGATGGTGAAGACCTGGCTGTGGGACCAAGCCTTTGGGGTAGTGCAATGAGGCAAAATGGTGTCCTGAGATGGTTTTTAAGCAACTTTTAATGTGGATATAAGTGATTTTAATGTTTGTATAAATTTATGGTTTTATGTCCCGGCATTGTATGTTTGCCGTATATATGTTGTGTTCCACCTTGAGTCCCCTGTGGGGTGAGAAAGGTGGAATATAAATGTTTTAAATAAATAAATAATGTCTTAGAGGTGCAGAAATTGATTTATTTGATAGATAGTCAAAACACATCCTGGAAGGCACCATACAATAGCATTCGTATTCAGCCATCTCCAAACTAACAACAGGCATTGTCTCATTTCGTTAATATGATTAATGAATCAAGAATATCATTTTCCATCTGTGGCATATTGTCAAGTGAGCCAAGCTACCAAATAGCCAAAACCCAGTGATACCATATAAATGATCTTGAAGTCCTTATCTGAGAAAAAAAACCTGTATGATCAGAGTTTCTTTCAAAGGGCTCGTACAGACAGTATCTTTATTGTGTTAACTTCTGCAATAAAGAAGGAGCTGTCCAGACAACATTCTGGATAGTCCTGAATTAATTCACTAAAAATCCTAGTTTGCAGAAAATCAATTAGATAGTGGATTTATTCTGCGCTTTCTTGGAAGGTGTGGGATAAACCCACTATTTCTAGTGTCTGGACTGCAGTCCAGTCACCATTTCCACAGTTTTCTGGTCTAAATTATTACGGAAAACTGTGGGAATACCCACCCCCTCCCCAAAGCCACCAAACCCCTTTGAAAAGTAAAGAAAACTTACCCGGCCTCCAGTACACTCTTGGAGCAGCTCTCCTGGCACGTAGAAATGACACGCCAGGAGAGTGGGAAGGGGGAAGGAGGAGGAAAATCACTCCCCCTTCCTTTGCTCTCCTGGCGTATCATTTCTACGTGCTAGGAGAGCTGCTCCGAGAGTGTACTGGAGGCCAGGTAAGTTTATTTTACTTTTCAAAGTGGTCTGGGGACTTCAGGGGAAGGGAGTAGGGCCTCCAGATGTTTTTGCAGGACAATCCCCCAAGAGCATCTGGACACCCACCCCAGAAATTGCTCGCTTTCTGGTGTGTGTGTGAACAGGCCCCCAGGAAGAACCGTGTTTTTAAAACGCGGAATCTCCTGGGATAAAGGCCTGTCTAGATCTGCCCCAAGGAGCCCCCAGTGGCACAGTGGGTTAAAGCACTGAGCTGCTGAGCTTGTTGATTGAAAGGTCGCAGGTTCGATTCCGGGGAGCGGCGTGAGCTTCCGCTGTCAGCCCTAGCTTCTGCCAACCTAGCAGTTCGAAAACATGCAAATGTGAGTAGATCAATAGGTACCGCTCCGGCGGGAAGGTAACAGCGCTCCATGCAGTCATGCCAGCCACATGACTTTGGAGGTGTCTATGGACAATGCTGGCTCTTCAGCTTAGAAATGGAGATGAGCACCACACCCCAGAGTTAGACATGACTGGACTTAATGTCAGGGGACTACCTTTACCTTTACCTTTAGATCTGCCCCAAGACTTAAGTTTGTCTGGATTTGTGGTCTTCTTCAATGTCTTCATTGGATCAGATATTGAAATGAAACACTACATGGTGACATCAGATAGCCAAGATATAACACAATTTGCAATACTCTCAAGCAGAAAGAATTTGCCTCCTTATGACAGCAAAACTACTGCAGCTGTTGTTGTAAAGTTTGTTCTTCTCTGTCAGTTAAGCAGTTTCAACTGTCTTAAAGGTGCATTGAATTTACTAGTTAGAAAATAGACTTTTTACTGCCCTGAACACTTTTCAGTCAATGTTATTGGCCTCCTAATTGTGGAATGCTTTAGTGTACTGATTACTGTTACACTCTTCCTTTAAAATGATGACATGGCTAACAGAAAAAAGACATATAATAAATGACTGCAGTCCATTAAGATCTTCCATTGGTTGTCTGAGGGCCCTTCCACACAGCCATATAACCCAAAGTATCAAGGCAGATAATCCACAATATCTGCTTTGAACTGGATTATCTGAGTCCACACTGCTGTAAAATCCAGTTCAATGTGGATTTTATACAGCTGTGTAGAAGAGGCCTGAGCGTGAATAAATTAAAACTGAATGCATACCAGATTATGCTGAATATGGAGAATATACTGATTCTGCCATGTTTTCCATGTGGAAGCGGACTCAGATGACTGATCCATATATAGGTGGAAAACTCACAGCAACTCCTTGCCAACTATTTTGAGATATTTTGTATATTAGTATCTGTGAAGGCGTAGCTAATTGCTATGATGTATTAGAGTAACAGTAATCCATTTTCCCATTTTTTACCTTTTTATAGCCCCCGGTGGCACAGTGGGTTAAAGCACTGAGCTGCTGAGCTTGTTGATCGAAAGGTCGCAAGTTCGATTCTGGGGAGCGGCATGAGCTTCCGCTGTCAGCCCTAGCTTCTGCCAACCTAGCAGTTCGAAAACATGCAAATGTGAGTAGATCAATAGGTACCGCTCCAGCGGGAAGATAACAGCGCTCCATGCAGTCATGCCGGCCACATGACCTTGGAGGTGTCTATGGACAACGCTAGCTCTTCGGCTTAGAAATGGAGATGAGCACCACACCCCAGAGTCAGACATGACTGGACTTAATGTCAGGGGACTACCTTTACCTTTACCAAAACAAGAAGCCTGAAAATCTGAAAGCTTGTACACACAGTATTCCTTGTCTGTTCATGACATCCCACAGGTCCATTTACAGAGAAAAGGGGGCAGAAAGAGTCACTGCTGTGAAAGGATTGCTTCACTCTCCTTCTAATCCCCAGGTAATAAGTGACATTTCATTATCTATTCGAGTTTTAATGTTTAGCCTGATATTCTTCAAAGGTGATCAAAGCAGTTTTTCAGTCACACATTGTTATGAGTTTGAGTCCCCCTATCTCAAAGTGAGATTGTCTACATAAGATAGCTAGTTCAGTCTCATTATAGTGGTCTGACCTGCAAAGTCTGGCCAAAGGGTCTAGTTCTTCAGGAGGGGTAAAAAAGAAGAAAAACCAATTACCATTCATTACCCTATGTAACACATTTTTTGTTCTTGAGTTATAAAAGTCATTTCCTCATTGGTTCTATCATAAAAACATGGAAAAAGTTTATTAAACTGCAAAAAACTTTGTTTTTGTGGGACATCCTGCAGCACATTTCACTATAGTTTCTCAATGAATATCTCATCTAATCTCAACCAATTCAACATAGATTGTGGCAGCCACAAAAATGAAGTTTCTGGAATATAACAACTACTTTCAAAGTAAGTACAACACAATGTGTTGTCAAAGGCTTTCATGGCCAGAATCACTGGGTTGCTGTATGGCCATGTGCCAGAAGCATTCTCTCCTAACGTTTTGCCCACATCTATGACAGACATCCTCAGAGGTTGTGAGGTTTGTTGGAAATTAGCCATGTAAGGTTTATATATCTGTGGAATGTCCAGGTTGGGAGAAAGAACTCTTGTCTGCTTGAGGCAAGTGTGACTGTTGCATTTGGTCACCTTTATTAGCATTTAATGGCCTTGCAGTTTCAAAGATTGGCTGCTTCCTGTCTGGAGAGGATGGCAGAGAAGCCACTGAAATCCAAAAGCATGTGGACAATTTCAACAGAAAGGAGGAAACCATGAGAATGAACAAAATCTGGCTACCAGTATTAAAAAAAACTCTAAAATCAGGACAGTAAATAAAGAGTAACAACCAAAAAATAGGGGAATTCCGGACAAGAAACAATCAGGGCCAGCTAACACCTCTCAACAAAGTACTTCCCCCAGGCAGTAAACAGCAGACTCAGATAATGTGGGATCTTCTCCTTTGATATTCTGGGATATAGGGCTGTGTGGAAGGGCCCTCAGAATGGTCACAGTTGAAGGAGGGCCCAAAGAAAGTTGAAAATGGGTTGTTGTAGGGTTTTCAGGCTATATGGCTATGCTCTAGAACAGTGTTTCTCAACCTGGGGGTCAGGACCCCTGGGGGGGTCACGAGTGGGTGTCAGAGGGGTCGCCAAAGACCATCAGAAAGCACAGTATGGGAAGTGTGGGAAGTTTGGCTCAATTCTGTCATTGGTGGGGTTCAGTATGCTCTTTGATTGCAGGTGAACTATAGATCCCAGCAACTACAACTCCCAAATGTCAAGCTCTATTTTCCCCCAAAGTCTATCAGTGTTCACATTTGGGCATATTGGGTATCTGTGCCAAATTTGTTCCAGATCCATCATTGTTTGAGTCCACAGTGCTCTCTGGATGTAGGTGAACTACAACTCCAAAACTCAAGGTCAATGCCCACCAAACTCTTCCAGTTTTTTTTTTCTGTTGGTCATGGGAGTTATGTGTGCCAAGTTTGGTTCAATTCCAGGGTTGGTGGAGTTCAGAATGCCCTTTGATTGTAGGTGAACTATAAATCCCAGCTACTACAACTCCCAAATGGCAACATAAATCCCTCCATCCAACCCCACCAGTATTCAAATTTGGGCGTATCAGGTATTTGTGCCAAACTTGCTTCAGTAAATGAAAATACATCCTGCATATCAGATATTTACATTACGATTCATAAATGTAGCAAAATTACAGCGATAAAGTAGCAATGAAAATAATTTTATGGTTGGGGGTCATTACCACATGAGGAACTTTATTGAGAGGTTGCGGCATTAGAAAGGTTGAGAAACACTGCTCTAGAAGCATTCTCTCCAGACGTTTCGCCTGCATCTATGGCAGGCATCCTCAGAGGTTGCGAGGTTTGAAGTTGGAAGTTGGAAGTCTTTCTCTGGCCCCATCTACACTGCTTTGAACTGCATTTATGCCATAAAATCCAATTCAAAGCAGATAATCTGGATTTTATATGTAGGAAAACTAGTGGGATCCCATCGCTATTTTCTTTCCCCTTTGGCTGTGCCAGACCTGCTGGAATGCCCCAGATTTTAACAAGCCTGTCATTGATCAAATTAGGCCCAGCCTTTGTTCCTAACAAGGTTTTAATGACTCCATTTAACTCCAGACAAAAAGGTGATTTGTCCAGCTCTGTATTTTGCATTGTAGATTCTGTCTTAACACCTCTCCTTTCAGAAAGACTAGACAGATGCAACTTGGATTGCCTCACATTTAGTTGGAAAAGAATTTGCCCTCCAGCAAGTATGATTAGCACTGGGGAGATGCATTTTGCATTAGGTTTGCTCGGGAAAACAAGTTTTCCATAGGTCTGACCACTGCCATATTTGGCCTTCAGAGGTGATTTGCCTGCAGACATGATCAGATGGCAACCTTAATTCTTAAACTTTATGTTTTCCCCTCTTCCTCTTCTATTTCCTCCTATCCCAGTCCCTCAATCTTTCCACAGAAAGTCTGGGCCTTCACAAGTGTTCTCTTTTCAGCAGTGAAGAGAAATGGTAGTATTCAATTGCTTTCCATTATTAACAACATCGTTGTACAATGGTATACTGATCAACTCATGCTCAAAATAGATACAAATGGAGATGAATAGAGAAGATGCTGTGATTTGCATGAAAGCTGAGGAACAGATGGTCTAATCATCTAAGCAAGCATCTATTAAGGAAATAACTGAGAGCCCTTCCACACAGCCATATAACCCAAAATATCAAGGCAGAAAATCACACAATATCTGCTTTGAACTGGGTTATCTGACTCCGCACTGTCATATATCCCAGCTCAAATCAGAAAATGTGGGATTTTCTTCAGCAGTGTGGAAGGAGTCTGAGTCCACACTCAGATAATGTGGGATTTTCTGCCTTGATATTCTGTGATATAGGGCTGTGTTATACCCGTTCCAACAGTGTTAGCTGACAACAAAGTTGTGCAGTAAAATAATCAGAGGTAAAGGTAAAGGTTTTTCCCTGACATTAAATCCAGTTGTGTCCAACTCTGGGGGTCGGTGCTCATCTCCATTTCTATGCCGAAGAGCCGGCATTGTCCGTAGACACCTCCAAGGTCATTTGGCTGGCATGAGTACATGGAGCGCTGTTACCTTCCCACTGGAGCAGTACCTATTGATCTACTCACATTTGCATGTTTTCGAACTGCTAGGTTGGCAGAAGCTGGGGCTGACAGCGGGAGCTCACATTGCTCCCCGTATTCGAACCTGTGACATTTTGGTCAACAAGCTCAGCAGCTCAATGGTTAAACCCACTGTGCCACCGGGGGCTCCCATAATATATAATAGTATGACATTTTTGTCTTTGTTGAGCTTCTCAGGGCATTGAATGTTTGCTAACATCTGTTGTAAACTGCCCTAAGTCCCCTCAGAGAGAAAGGGTGAAATATAAATAAAGTTTTATTTTTTATTTATTAATTTGTGTGTTTGTGTGTTTGACTGTATGCAGGCATGTAGCCAGGGGGGGGGCTCGGGGGGCTTCAGCCCCCCCCGAAATTTTCATGGTGATTCGCGAAAAGGCCTTACTGGTGCATTATTTAAACTGTTATGTTTATTAATATCATGATTTGATCACCATTCTCAATATATCCCATATGTATGGGGGTATTGGGGTAATGATACAAAAGGTTTGCTAGGCTAGACCCTCTTTCACTCAGACTCAGCCCCCCCCCCCGAAACTCAGCCCCCCCCGAAACCCCCCCTGAAAATTTTTTAGCCCCCCCCGAAACGAAATCCTGGCTACGGGCCTGACTGTATGTATGTGTATGTATGTGTGTGTCTCCTGCCATGTGTTGCTATGGCCCAGTCTGGTGATCTGGAAAATAAAGAAATGAGAAAGTGTTGGTTTCTAATATATGTAATTTCTTTATGCTTGTGAGTAAACAGTATTTCTTGTTTTTTCTTTGTCAGTGTTGATGTGGAGAGTGTCTGGTTTGCCTACCCTGGAATATGCAACATATAATTGTCCTTCTTTAGGGGTCCTTTTAAAATCTATGATACTGTATCTTTATGTGTGTGTGAATCATTCACACACACACACACACACATATATAAATGTAACGTTCGTTTGTGGGATTAACAGAACTCAAAAAACAGGGGACCAATTGATATCAAGACCTAACAACCCAATGTATGTCCTTCACTCAAAATTTTTTGATTTTTTCTTTTGGGAGTTGTAGTTGCTGGGATTTATAGTTCACCTACATTCAAAGAGCATTCTGAACTCCACCAATTATGGCATTGAACCAAACATGGCACACAGGACTCACATGACCAACAGGAAACACTAGAAGGGTTTAGTGGGCATTGGGAGTTGTAGTTCACCTACATCCAGAGAGCGCTGTGGACTCAAACAACGATGGATCTGGACCAAACTTGTCAAGAATATTCCATATGCCCAAATATGAACACAGATGGAGTTTGGGGGAAATAGACCTTGACATTTGGAATTTCTAGTTACTGGGATTTATAGTTCACCTACAATCAAAGAACATTCTGAATTCCACAAACGACAGAATTGGGGCAAATTTCCCACACAGAACCCCCATGACCAACAGAAAATACTTTAGGCCATCCAGTCCAACTCTCTTCACCAGGGCAAGAAAACGTAATCAGAGCCCTCCTGACAAAGAGCCATCCAGCTATAGATATAGATAGATATGATTCACACACACACACACACAGATATAGCATCATAGATTTGAAAAGGGCCCCTAAAGAAGGACTATGATATGTTGCATATTCCAAAGTAGGCAAACCAGACAATCTCCACATCAACACTGACAAAGAAACAACAAGAAATACTGTTTACCCACAAGCATAAAGAAAGTAACTAGCTGTCCCCTGCCACACGTTGCTGTGGCCCACATGGGGGTTCTGTGTGGGAGGTTTGGCTCAATTATGTCGTTGGTGGGGTTCAGCATGGTCTTTGATTGTAGGTGAACTATAAATCCCAGTAACTACAAATCCCAAATGTCAAGGTCTATTCCCCCCAAACTCCATATGTGTTCATATTTCGGCATATGGAATATTTGTGCCAAGTTTGGTCCAGCTCCATCATTGTTTGAGACCACAGTGCTCTCTGGATGTAGGTGAACTACAACTCCCAAACTCAAGGTCAATGCCCACTAAACCCTTTTAGTATTTTCTGTTGGCCATGGGAGTCCTGTATACCGGAGTTCAGAATGCTCTTTGATTTTAGGTGAACTATAAATCCCAGCAACTACAACTCCCAAATGACAAAATCAGTTTTTATGTGAAGGTCGTTCCTTGGGTTGTGGCCAAATTTGGTGGCAATTCGTCCAGTGTTTTTTGAGTTATGTTAATCCTACAAATGAACATTAAATTGCTATTTAAATAGATTCACACACACACATTAGAATAGACTGGTCCCAATCAGGCCCATGACTCTTTAGGCAAAGAATGGCCCTTGCCAAATCCCTGATGGTGATTCTTTCAATCCCAGGTTGCCTTTTGAAACCCTTTCTTCAAGGCTAAGGAGGTGACAGGAGGCAAGAGTCCCTATCGGTGGCAGACACCGTGGAGCCAGGCTTTGGGGGGAAAGTGCGAATGGGCCCCCGAGGCGGCCCTTGACCGGCCCCTTTGATGTGCCTGCTGGACCACCCCCACCCCCCCGCCAGGCGGAGGAAGGGAGAGAGGGCCGCCCCATATAAATCCGGCCAGCCTCGCAGGGTTTTGCTTTCTTCCTCAAACCGTCCAGCAAAGGCAAAGCAATCCCACTCCCCAGCCATGACCAAGGCGCCCTTCGCCTCCGTGGCCTGGCTTTCCCAGAGCAGCCGGGCGCCCAAGAAGGCTCGGGAAGAGCTCCCCGAGGCCCAGCGGGGAGAACCCTACGCCAAGGGGGGGTCTACGTGGAGAGAAGGGCCTCCTGTTAGCCGAGGGTCGCCTCCCCAACAGCAGCAAGTACACCCTTCGCCGCCCAAAGCTTCACTGGGACCCTCCGCTCCCTCTTCCTCAGGTAAGGCTCAGCCCTTGGCCTCTCTCTCTCCCATTCTCTCTTTCTCTCTCTCTCTCCTTACTGATTTCTCTTTCTTGGGTTCTCAGGGTACATCTACACTGAAGGAGAGATGCAGTTTATTGGTACCACTCGAACTATCATATCTCCTCTCAGCATTCTCTAACTTCAGGCTAAACATACCTAGCTCTTCAAGCTGCTCCTCATTCAGAACAAGCCCTATGAGGAGCGGCTGAAGAGCTGGGCATGTTTACCCTGAAGAAGAGAAGGCAGAGAGGAGACTGAGAT
Source organism: Anolis sagrei (assembly GCF_037176765.1). Lineage (NCBI taxonomy): Eukaryota > Metazoa > Chordata > Lepidosauria > Squamata > Anolidae > Anolis > Anolis sagrei. Next base: position 188,638,589 of record NC_090023.1, read on the forward strand.
GATGGCCATGTATAAGTATGTGAGGGGAAGTCATAGGAAGGAGGGAGCAAGCTTGTTTTCTGCTGCCCTGGAGACTAGGATGCGGAGCAATGGCTTCAAACTACAAGAAAGGAGATTCCTGGGTTGTTGTAGTTTTTTTTCGGGCTATATGGCCATGGTCCAGAGCAGTGGTTCTCAACCTGGGGTCCCCAGATGTTTTTGGCCTTCAACTCCCAGAAATCTTCACAGCTAGTAAACTGGCAGGGATTTCTGGGAGTTGTAGGCCAAAAACATCTGGGGACCCCAGGTTGAGAACCACTGCTCTAGAGGCATTCTCTCCTGACGTTTCACCTGCATCTATGGAAAGCATCCTCAGTGGTAGGCTACTCAGATAACCCGGCAGGAAATCTCACATTATCTGAGCGTGGACCCGGTTCAAAGCAGATAATGTGAGATTTTCTGCCTTGATATTCTGGGATATAGGGCTGTGTGGAAGGACTCGGAGATAACCCACTTCAAAGCAGATATTGTGGGATTTTCTGCCTTGATTTTCTGAGTTATATGGCTGTGTGGAAGGGAGATCAGAGTTCAAATCCCCACTCGGTTATGGCACAAGGAAATACGAGGGAAGAGTTGCCGCAAGTCGGGAAGAGCTTGAAGACGCCCAAATAAGTGGATGTACTGCTTGTTGTGCCTGATGGACGTGGAGCTGATGCCTCTCTTGTTTCTCCCACAGCTTTGGCGTCGCCCGAGGGGGAGTGGGTGTCCTCGGGGGGCAGCTCGGACGGGGAAGGGAGCCTCTCGGAGGGAGGCCCGCCCACCGGGAAGAGCCCCCAAAGCAGCAGCAGCAGCAGCAGCAGCATCAGCCCCCGGCGCCGGCTCCGCACGGCCTTCAGCTTGGAGCAGATCAGCACCCTGGAGAGCGCTTTCCAGCGCCACCGCTACCTGGGCGCCGCGCAGAGGCGCAAGCTGGCCGCCAAGATGCAGCTCTCCGAGGTCCAGGTAAGGCCTCCTTTGCCCCCTCCCCAATCCTCCCCGCGGGCTGCCAGGGGGTGGAGTGGCCCTCAGGCCCAAGGCAGGCAGTTGGCAAAGGCAGGGGAGAGAAGCAAAGGCTGTAGGCACAGCGACCAAAGGGATCTCCACTCAACATTAGGAAAACCTTCCTGACTTCATGTTGGACAGCAGAATAGGCTACTTCATGGGAGTGTGATTGAGTTTCCTTCTCTGGAGCTTTGTAAACAAGCTGGATGCCATAGCACAATGGTTTTCAACCTGTGGATCCCCAGGTATTTTGGACTACAACTCCCAGAAATCCCAGCCAGTTTACCAGCTGTTAAGATTTCTGCCAGTTGAAGCCCAAAACATCTGAGGACCCACAGGTTGAGAACCATAGCCATACCAGGATTATTTTAAGGAACACAAGGCAGCAGGAATATGTCCAAAATGGTCAAAGGTCTGGAAGGCTAGTTGTCATGATCTCTTGATCTCTCACTCATGCCATCCAACTAGCATCCCAGTGGCGCAGTGGGTTAAAGCCCTGTGCTGGCAAGACTGAAGACCGACAGGTCGCAGGTTTGAATCCGGGGCAGATGAGCTCCCTCTATCAACCCCAGCTCCTCATGCGGGGACATGAGAGAAGCCTCTCACAAGGATGATAAAGCATCAAAACATCCTGGCATCCCCTGGGCAATGTCCTAGCAGACAGCCAATTCTCTCACACCAGAAGCGACTTGCAGTTTCTCAGGTTACTCCTGACATGACTATATATATACTAGCATCCCTAAGGTAGAACACATGGTCTAAGAACCCCTACACAATCTCTATTAGAAATAGCTTAGGGAGCTGGAGAGATTCAGTTTGAAGAGAAGGTTGAGAAGAAACTTTGGAGCTGTGTTTTCAGTCTTGGAAACCCTTACACAATCTCTGTTAGAAATAGCTTTTTTTGTCATGTCAGGAGTGACTTGAGAGACTGCAAGTTGCTTCTGGTGTGATAGAATTGGCCGTCTGCAAGGACGTTGCCCAGGGATGTCCAGATGTTTTGATGTGTAACCATCCTTCTGGGAGGCTTCTCTCATGTCCCTGCATGAGGAACTGGAGCTGACAGAGAGAACTCATCTGCACTCTCCCCAGATTCAAACCTGTGACCTGTTTGTCTTCAGTCCTGCCGGCACAGGGGTTTAACCCGCTGTGTCACCCGGGGTTCCAGAAATAGCTTAGAGAGCTGAAGAGGTTCAATTTGAAGAGAAGATTGAGAAGAAACTTTGGAGCTGTGTTTTTAGTCTTGGAAAGGATGTCACATTGAGGAGCTGGCAAGCTTGTTTTCTGCTCTTTAAAGACTAGGGCCCAGAGCAATGGGATCATGCTTCAGGAAAAGTTTCACCCAAACATTGGGAAAAATTCTTCTGAGGGTGAAAGCAGTTAGACAGCAAAATATGCTACTGTTTCAGAAAGAAGTCTCTTTCTTTGGAGGTTTTTAAACAGAGGCTGAATGGTCATCTGTCAGGAGTGGTTCTGCATGGCACGGAGTTGGATTACCTGCCTCTTCCAACTGTATGATCCTATAAAATGCAGCAGGAAAGATATGCAGTTTGAAAGTTGGTAGAGGAGCAGCTGGAAAAGACCGGGGAGAGAATAAGACACAGATTATGGGATTAAGAAAAGGATAAAATCTTTCACAACAGTGAGGACTATTGTCTGTTATAGGATTTATGAAATAGAATAATATTACCTAGTATAGAAATATGGTTATATACTGTCATTCAAAGGGAGTAGAATAATAAGATCTGATAGTGAGTGGAGGTTTGTAGACTAGTTTGTTGCTATGTTTCATTGCTATGTTCATACTTGTGTGTTTCATTTTTGTGCTTCTGCTTTGGTGTAGTTTTTGTAGTGGTGAGAATGTAGTTGAATACTTTTAGCCTTTTATATCCATTTTTTGCTTTTTTTGTAATTTCCTGTTTATTATATTTTCTTTTATTTTGAATTTAAAAAATAGAAAGTTGTTAGGTGAGCGGTTTTGAGAAGTAGGGGAGAGAACAAGACACAAGTTATGGACTTAGGCACAGGCTATGGACACGGGAAGCATGGTGTTGGGGTGGATTGAAGTGGAATAACAGGGCAATGATCACATAGTGTAAAATAATCTCTGGATTAGACTACAAGTATTTGATGAAGAAGTCTCTAGTCTATAAAAACACATGCTTTGGGAATTGATAAAGTTTCTGGTGGCTTTGCAGCTTGGCTTGTATGAAGACTGTGTGCCACAGATCTGAGTCCATCCAACTCTTCTTCTTTCTTACCCACAGATCAAGACCTGGTTCCAGAACCGGCGGATGAAGCTGAAGCGCCAGATGCAGGAGATGCGACCAGAGGTTTATTCTTCCATTCCATTTTACAGTCCTCTCCCCTTTGCTCCCTCGAGTGGGCCTTTGTCCTACGTGTATTCACCCCACCATCAGACAGTGAGCAAGAGGGAAGATCCCATGCCTTTGGGCCTGCCTTTCCCGTCTCTACCAGCTCCCTCCATTGACCCCAGGAGCCCCTCAGCAGGGCAGCCGGGGGCTCTCTGGCCCATGCCCTTACCTTGCCTTGTGGGATACCAAGACCCTCGGACTGTATTCATGACCCTCTGATGCCAAGCCAGGGACTTGCAAAAGGATTTGCACTAAACTTTGTTCTTTCACTGAGTATCCAGAGCTACAGAACTTCATGATCTTGGATACATATGTGAAGAAGATTTTTTTGCACAAGGACATTTATTTACTTGTTGGCCAAGTGGGAAAGTGATTTATTAATATAAATGTGTGTTCAACAAGGTCCAATTGGACTTTCACTTGTCATATAAATTAGAGCTTGTCCTAAAAAGGACATAGACCAATTCCAAATTGTTTGTCTTATCCTTGACTTTAATTGGGAGCAGATTATTCTGCTGGGTGGGGGGCAGCATCTGAATGGATCTGAGTGGTTGTGTAGCTGATATTGAGATAGAGTACAAGAATCTTTTGATGTAAGGGTTGTGCAATAATTACATTAAAACACTGATCAACTTTGATCATTACTAAAAACAATTCAGAAACAAGACAAATGCTGGTATTTTGTTCATAGGCCACTGACTGGATCGGTTTTGTTTTTGTTTTTGGTATTTGCAGTGAGCGTTCTTCATTATAATATGTAAGCCACCAACTCATGGGCAATGCATTCTATAGCCATTTTCACTTTGTTGTCATCATCAAAATATGCTCAGTGAGCTCTTGATAGAAGTTTTGTCACATCAAATCCAGGGAATACCACTATGATGGTAAACATGAAATGCAAGCACAGAAAAAGTAATGCAACTCAATATGGAATAGCTGCTATGTAACATCAGTTCAGGTTGAACATGCCCCAAGCATTATGTAAATATGGCCAGTTTTGAACCTATTTTGTAACTCTTACTTTTGGATACTTTGCAATAGCAATACTGTACGAAGCAACCATGACACCAGATGCACAATTTTATTCATTAACACCTAGCATTTCCATAGTACCATATGTTTGTTCAACCATTGTGCAATCTAGGACAGTATTTCAGGCTGTGTGTGCCTTCAAGTCATTTCTGAGTTATGATGACCCTAAGACAAATCTATCACAAAGTTTTCTGAGGCTAAGAATGTGTGACTTGCCCAGTGGGTTTTAATGGACAAGTGAAATTTGAATGCTGGTCTCCAGAGTCCTACTCTCTGCCACACTGGTCAGTCTGTTGTACTGCCTATGCAACAATCTATTTTTCATCTTTTCAGTACTCACCATAAAAGTATTAGCACTTTAAACTACATGGTCCTTGTATCACCACCACCAACCTCTCAGTTCATTTTATATGTTGGAGCATTTTCTAGAGTTATTAGAACCACAGTGAGTCGCCCTAAAGGGCTGAGAAATGCGGTATATAAGCGAAGTAAATAATAATAATAAATAAATAAATATTACAGGGAACAAGACAAATGTGATTGCACTACCACCAGGGAAGTAAAATATACTGAATTATCAATCCATGTATACAAATACATTCCATGTAAAACAAAATATTAAAATATTAAACAGTTCTAGCCTATATTTTAGATATGTTATCTTTTCACTTCCTGTCAATGTGACATTTTAAAATGTTTCTTAACATAATAAAAGTTTTACTATTTGGTTCATTTCAGCCACATCTGCTTCCTGTGAGTAACCTCTTATCGTTTATAAATTAGGACATGTGTGCACATGATTGAGATCAACATAATATGCTTTAAAACATACAAACACACCAATTATATTTGTATTCCTGATTTTCTCCTGAGAGTCTGACATGAGACTACACTGTTTTCTTTACAAAACATTCAGTTTCCAAACTGAAGTCCACATATCAGAATGAGGAAGAAAAAAATGTCAGTTTCCTAATGAATGTACCATGTATAATATGCATCCTTGTAAACAGGGGGGGTTGGCTCCTGAATTAAGACATGTGTGAATGCCCTGAGAGCAGCAGACTGTCCTGACACTTGCTTCCTATGACCTTCCCCAAAAAGGCTATACAGAGAGTTGTGTTTTGTTCAATGGTTAGTATATATGTATGTGGGGAAGTGGATAACCGCCCCCCCCCCCCTTTTCCCCAGCTGTGTAGAAAATGTCTCTCATAATCAAAAGTTTACAAGGATGTATGCATTCATACATTTTATAATGTCAAATTTACATCTTTAGAAATAGTAAGTGAATTACATGAAGCACATGAGTCGCATATGCAGCACATAGAACACCTCTTTCCGAGAGTTCAGACCCCAGGTAGTTCATGGGACCTTAATGTGCAGCCCTTGGAGTTCTCCAAAGTTCCCAGATCCTTCACCTCCACAAACGTTAAATGACTCCAATAAACTGTTTAAAAATCTGCTGAAAATGAAATAGGATGGATGAGGTATTTTTCCAATCATTTACTAGCAAAATTGGAACTGGGAAGCCTTTCCACAGTTTCATTATCTTCCATTGACATGGAGGTAACATGAAAAAAAAATAGAAATCCTTTAGTGTATTTGTGTGTATTTGATTTCTATTTGATTTCCTGTTTCCCTGTCCTGGTCTCTCTTATGTCTCATCAGACTTTCCATGTCAAGGCTTGGAGACACCTTAATCTATCCTTAATTGAAGAGATAAGATTTATAACACCAGAATCTCTTTCTACCTTTTCTCTGAGTAACTGATTCACATGGAGAAGAGTAGGTAGACTGTGAAATGGCACAATTCATTCTCCATTTCCATTCCAGACCTAAGAATTTTATTACCAGAGAGAGGGGGGAAGGGGGTGGGCTTCCATACAGCCCTATATCCCAGAATATCAAGGCAGAAAATCTCAAAGAATATCTGCTTTGAACTGGGTCCACACTCAGATAATGTGAGATTTCCTGCCTTGATATTCTGGGATATAGGGCTGTGTAAAAGGGCTCAGAACAATATATCAGAACATAATATGTTTCTCGTGCAGATTATGGAAAGAGAAGTATCCCAAGATATATATTTTTGCCTAACACCATGAACTTGGCATGGGTAGCCTGGAGAAGAAAGTATTGAGTGGTGATATAACTGTCATGTTAAAATGTATGAATTATGTAGAAAATGGCGTGAGCTTGCTCCAAGGGGATTCAAATTCTAAAAAGAAGGAGTAGGAGCAGAACAGTGGTTCTTAACCTGTGGGCCCCCAGGTGTTTTGGCCTACATCTCCCAGAAATCCCAGCCAGTTTACCAGCTGTTAGGATTTCTGGGAGTTGAAGGCCAAAACATCTGAGGACCCACAGGTTGAGAACCACTGGAGTAGAAGGACTAATACTTAAATTTTGAGCAGAACTTCTTGACCATGCAAGATGTTCAAATGGGGTGCCTAAGAGGATGGTGGACTTTCCATCTTTCAATAGAGGTTGAATGGCCATCTACTGGGAGTGCTTTAGTTTATTCAATAAATCCTAGTAATAATAACCAGTGCAGTGTGTCTATTTGTTTTTAAGTGTCTTCAAATTATTTCCAACTTGTGGCAACCCAAAGGCAAACTTATCATGGGGTTTTCTGTGGGCCAGAGTGTGTGATCACCTCCAGAGTGAAAATTCCTGGGGCAGGCATGGGCCCCTGTAATCCTCCAGGTCTTCTTTAGAATGGAACTGGCTGGGTTTGCTATGTGAGAGGAGGAGCTGCAGGCCAAGAAGGGTTGTAGATGTTGACAAGTAGAGATGGAGTAAACTACTGGAAATGATCCCTAATTTCTCATGAAACCTTATATGCCCCCTAGATATGATTCCACAAGATTGGGGGACCCTTCAGTATAATCTAGAGAAGGCAGGGAGGAGGAGAAGCTCTACTGTATAAGCTAAAGTACATGCATGTTTGACAGAGTTTCAATTGTTTCCTAGACACCATGCCAATGTTCCTGTTTGTCCATGAAGGTCTAATCACTCATGTTCATGGCATCATAGAATCATAGAGCCCACGGTGGTGCAGTGGGTTAAACCCCTGTGCCGGCAGGACTGAAGACCGACAGGTCGCAGATTCGAATCCGGGGAGAGGCAGATGAGCTCCCTTTATCAGCTCCAGCTCCTCATGTGGGGACATGAGAGAAGCCTCCCACAAGGATGATAAAAACATCAAATCATCCAGGCGTCCCCTGAGCAACGTCCTTGCAGACGGCCAGTTCTCTCACACCAGAAGTCACTTGCTCCTGACACGACAAAAAAATAAATAAATCACAGAGCTGGAAGAGACCTCATGGGCCATCCAATCCAACCTCAACTGCTTAGGGTATCAGTCCGGCCCCCCTGATTTTTTTTCAGAGCAATTTGCACCCTATGCATCCTACAGAAAGGCAGAAACAAAGAGAGTCAGATCAGAAAACTCATGCTATTCACTTCTCAACAGCTTGAAATAAACTTTTTCTTAGAAAAAAATATTTTCTTATCTGGCCTGTCTAAAAATGCTATCATGTCTTATCTTGGAATATAAGCAGGCTCATTCTGGTTAGTATTTGGATGGGGGACCACCAAAGAATGCCAGGTGCCATAGACTACATTTCAGAAGGCAATGGCAATGGCAAATGCCTAAGAAACCCTTATGAAATTCAAGAGTCTGACATAAGCTAACAGAGGACCTGGAAGCACACATACACTCTTTATGTGTTTTTATTGTAATTCCCATCATCTCTGCCCAAGATGGACATGGACCACGAGTTATAGTTCCAATCCAAATGACACTCACTTGGGGCACTTTATTCCAAATTTGATATTATTAGTTTCATTTGTATAGACTATGTTGTCTTATACTGAGCCAAAACCATACATTTTCCTTGAACCTAAAAATTAAATACTTACCAAAACAGTTTTAAGAACTTAGATTCAATTTAGCATGCAAAAGATTGAAAATAAAAATATAAAAATGAGGTAGCGAATATCTTGATTAAAAATACAAGACTTTGATGTGCTGATCTTTAGTAACAGTCCCTTTATTCAGTCAACATTTATTTTGTAATGAACTATTCGTTTGTTTTTTCCAACCAGACCCACTATACCTTTCAAGGGTACATGCTGGCTACCCCAACCCTCTACTCCTTTGTCCCAGGTGGAGAATGCTGTCTATGTGAGGACACAGTGCTTAAGAACATGGCTCATAACACCTAACCCTTACATGGCCAAGATCACAAACAGTCAGCATATTTGGGGAATGGGGCATACGGACATCAGATCAAGACCTTCAAATCCTATCAAAAACAGATGGAGGGACTGAATTTAGAACTTACTTTTTTATATTCTACTTAGTTGAGTATGTGACATATCACATCAAGTCATCTCTTCCACAGAAGCTGTGGTCTCCTGCTGTGTTGCTGCAAAGGACAGAAGACATGAGGCCTTAAGCAAACAAGCCACTTCAGAGAGTTCATGGAGGAAAATGGAAGCAAGGTGAGATAAACTAACAACAGAGAAGTTGAAATAAACAGGAAGTGGAGAGAAATTCAACCAGAAGGTGATAAGGTGATTAACTCATGTTTCTTTGAAATAGAAGCACTTTTTGGGCCACTGCAGTTTGGCTAATAACATAGCAAATTTAGGAGCATTAAATATGGTTTTTTTATTGCTTGGCCTGATTTAAGCTTTGGCATTAGAACTTACGGGCATGTGAATTTGAACTGCAATGTTTGCCCACGTCACAAGCAACTTGATGGATGATTAGTTGATTTAAAATTGATTTAAAATTAATTCAGTAGGAATCCTTTTGAAAGGGGACCATATGCAATTAGAGATAGTCATATAGTTATGTGCATAGATAATGAAAAGAAATATATTACTCTGTATATATTATTTTCTTAATTTCTAGGGCCACAGTTTGTTTTTCTGTGCTTTAAATGTTGTACACCTCCTTGAGTATGCTATGAACTGCCTTGAGTCCCCCCCCCCCCCAGGGGTGAGAAAGGTGGCCTATAAATACAGAAAAGAAAGAAAGAAAGAAAGAAAGAAAGAAAGACAGAGGTTTTGACTTATGATGCTCTTAAGGCAGACCTATCATTGGGTTTTCTTGGCAAGATTTGTGCTCAGGATCATTGTCTTTGCCTTCCTCTGAGGCTGAGAAGATGTGCCTAATGTCTCTCAGTCATTTCCATGTCTGAGACAGCAGATGCACACTGCAGCTAGGAAATCAGGAGATGTTTACTTCTTAGGAGGAGAGCAATGACCAATCTCAATGACATAGTGAAGAGTAGAGACATCATACTGGCAACAAAGGTCTGCATAGTTAAAGCAATAGTATTCCCTGTAGTAACCTATGTGTGTGAGAGCTGGACCATAAGGAAGGCTGAGCGGGGGAAGATAGATGCTTTTGAACTGTGGTGCTAGAGGAAAATCTGAGTGTGCCTTGGACCATGAGAATATCAAACCAGTTCATACTCCAGAAAATACGGTAATGTCCAACTGCTCACTGGAGGGAAGGATATTAGAGGCAAAGATAAACTACTTTGGCCACATTATGATAAAACAGGAAAGCTTGGAGAAGATAATGATGCTGGGGAAAATGGAAGGAAAAAGGAAGAGGGGCCGACCAACGGCAAGATGGATTGAAGCGACTGCCTTGACCTTGGAGCTGAGGGTGGTGATGGATGACAGGGAGCTCTAGCGTGGGCTGGTCCATGAGGTCACAAAGAGTTGGAAGCGACTGAATGAACACAATAGTTGAACACTCAAGCACTGCACAACACTGGCCATATTTTGCAAAAGAGTTATTAGAAAGAAGGAATGTATTTTTTGAATGCCAATAGTATATCTTTTCTGCCACTCACGCAAGCCCTAAACGGTTTGGGACCCACCTACCTTCGTGACTGTATCTCTCTCCATGTACCAACCCGGGCCCTTCGATCTTTGGGGTAGGCCATCCTTTCGCCCCTACCATTTCACAAGTTCATCTTGTGGGCACAAGGGAGAGAGCCTTCTCCTCTGTGGCCCCCCGACTCTGGAACTCATTACCTGGAGAGATCAGGAAAGCCCCTTCACTAGAAACGTTCAAAAAGAACCTTAAAACCGGCTCTTTTGCTGCGCCTTTGGAGAGTAGGTGCATAACATGATACCACTGCTCCCCTCAACGCTTCTGCCACTGGGGTACATGCCCTCCACATGGGAAGTTTAGTTCTATAACACTGTTTGTTTTTACGAGCTCCCTTCAAATAACTTTCTCCTATTTCATCTCATTAGTGCTTCTTAACTGTTTTATCCTTTTACACGTGGCCCGCCTACTGTTATCGTGACTGTGTTTATTGGAATGTTTTTTCTTCTTCTATGTAATTTTGATGATGTTGATTGTTGGTTGTGTTTTTGGGTTTATTTCATTGTAATGTTGTCCGTGCTTGGCCCCATGTAAGCCCTGATGAGATCTGGTGCCTTTAGGGCAGTTAAACCACAATTCCTCAGTTTATGTTAAATGAGAGCATGGTAAGACTCCTTTCAACTCAGTGTTTGTTTGTTTTTTTAAAGTTTTAAAAACTTCATAATGGTCCACGGACCCACAACTATACTCCGGTTTCTCTTCAGATCCTATGGATCTTTCACCTTTTACTTTCAACTCAGTGTGCATTCACACCTAGGCATAAGATTACTTTTATTAAAAAATATGATGGTTGAACTTGAACATATCCCAGTACAAGTCTATTTGAACAGAAGACACAAACCAGGAGGACAATTTGACGAGCTACCCAGTTCAATAATTGTTTACTCAGACAAACATTTACTACATTTTGTAGTGCAGAGGTAGAACTCTACCACAATCTAAATGTTCCTAGACTATCTTTCCCAGCATTCCTCCAAAGATGCTGAGAGTTGTAAGGAAGTCTGCACAAGGACCTCATCACACTAGAGAATGAATCCATTTTAAATCTGGTTCCTGCCTCTTGCAGAATTCTGGGGTTTGTAGTTTAGGGGGGAGTCTTTAATAGCCTCACTAAACTACAAACCACAGAATTCTGCAGAAGGCAGTGGATTCATTCTCCAGTGTGATGAAGTAGTAAGTGTTGTTGTGAGCCATTCCCCAACTAATGTTTTCTCACTATAACTATTGTAGCTTAGCCTGCAATACAGGCAGCAAAATTTAATGTGTAATCTACAGTCCCACCCATATGCCATTTTACAGCTTTATTTTTATTTTCCCTTTTCTGTTTCCATGTTTTGTTTTGTTTTGTTTTTTGAGAGTGAATGAAAAACAAAGGAGGGAAATATTTTAGTTGTTGATACTGATCTCATTCATGGACGTTCTGAAAAACCGAATTCTCTCTACTCTTCACCTTTAGCAAAAAGCACAATACCTTTCAGGTCCTTGGTGTTGTCACTGATTGCAAATTGCTGTGATCTTAAATCTGAGCCTTTGATCATGAGAAGACTGAAGAAAACCTGTTGGCTAAACAGAAGCCATATCTCAGTATCCCAGTCTCCAAGCATCCAGAGATGTGTTGAAAAGGTGTAGCTCAAGGCTACTTATCAACCAGGACCCCAGAGAAGACTTTGCGTCTCACAACACTCTTTGTTGTTTTAGTTGCAGCAATCAGATCTACCCTTTTAGAAATTAGCCTCTGGCTGTATTGGCTGGGAAAGTAGTTTCCAAACTCTAGTCTTTCAGGTGATTTGGACTTCAATTCCCTGAATCTCTGACCATCGCCAAAGTATTGTGAATTGAAGATCAAAACATCAGGAGAACAAGAGCTTGAGAATGATAGGATAGGGGATTTTGGAAGATGCAGTACAAGCACACAACTTTTCCCGTGGTCAAAGAGTGAGTACCATTGGTGCCGTGTAATAGTAGTTTCCTCCTCATGGGTCTACACAGTATCTCTGATTCTTTAATGCAGTAGTTCTCAACCTGTGGGTCCCCAGGTGTTCTGGTCTACAACTCCCAGAAACCCCAACCAATTTACCAGTTGTTAGGATTTCTGGGAGTTGAAGGCCAAAACATCTGGGGACCCATAGGTTGGGAACCACTGCTTTAATGTATGCTGAGGCTATTGGGAACTTCAAACCAGCAATATTTGAAGAGCCACACAATTCATTACCCAGACATAGTTGGTAATTTAGAAGTCCTTCCTGATCTTATGAGCCCATTTTAAAGAAGCTCAGATGACTCCTCACCAAACAAACTCAAGGAAAGGACTAATGTTAGCAAGGAGACTTGAGTGCAGGCATGCCCAATCAGGATCCCTTACCATTATTTGGCCAAGCAAACCAGCAGAGAGCTGAGCAGTTGTGGGTCAACTTTCCTGCCCCCCTGCTGTCCCCAGACTCCATGGAGCCCAATATCAGGTAGCTAGCATAACCTGGGAAAACCCATCTGAGATCTGTGGTTTTGAAGCAAAGATCTCACCCTTCTCACCATTAGGCCTAATCTTTAGCTATTTTCTATCCCTTTGATGCACAATTAACTGTCAATTAACCAGGAAATCCCCCTTCCCTTTTCCAAGAAACTCAAAAGGAAAGCTGTGGCTTGAAGATTTTTTTTCTATGTAGCAGTTATAATAGGAAAAGGGGTAAGCTGTGGTTCCATCCAGATGTTTTTGACTCATCTGCAGCACAATGTGTAAAGGAAGGGCAATATAAAGGGTAAAGAATCTGGCTTTGAAAAGGAGGGAGAAAAGAAAATAATGTTAAAGGAGTGTATAAAAAAAGAATATAGCAATGGGAGGCATATTTTTAAACTAGAAAATATGAGAACTAAAAGAAAAGCTTGATGAAATCCCAAAAGCTCCTTGTGTGCACCTTAAAGCAGAGGTAGGGAAATGTGTGGCACTACAGATGTTGGATTTAACTCAGGACATCTCTCAGAATTGTCTATACTGATTGGGATTAAGGAGAACAGCACTGCAAGAGCACCTGGAAAAATACATGTCACCTACTCCAATTTATTATAGTGTAACCATAGGCTGGATCTACACTGCCAAAAACAATGCAGTTCAGAGATGGTGGGAGAGAATGGCTGGAGAATCCTGGAAGTTGTGCTGTCAAAAGCTTTCATGGGGATCATAGGGTTGCTGTGAGTTTTCCAGGCTATATAGCCATGTTCCAAATGCATATTCTCCTGACGTTTTGCCTACATCTATGGCAGGCATTCTCAATCATCTTCACATCTATGGCAGACTTCACAACCTCTGAGGATGCCTGCCATAGATGTGGGTGAAATGTCTGGTGAATATGCTTCTGGAAAATGGCCATATAGCCTGGAAAACTCACAGCAACACAGAGATTCTGGCCATGAAGCCTTTGGCAATACATCGAATGTAACTCTCTGGAAAACATTCTCGAAGTTGTTGTCTCCAAATGCTGGAGAATTCTGGAAGTTGTAATCTCAAAAAAAAAATCATAGTAATTTTGTTGGAGCAGAGCCAAGACTCCTTTATTCTCCGGTTTAGTTTCCTGACTATTTTCTGGGTAGTTGGTTTTGTTATTGTTGTGTGCCTCCAAGTCATATCTGACTTATCACAATATAAAGAAATACGAGGAACAGCCTGTGTATCTCATCTGCACTTTTCTTTTCAATTCTTCTCCATGCATTTCATAATCCTGGCCTTTTGATCCTTAAATCATTTTCAAAGAGTTAAGGAGACTTACTCAGATAAACCTGGCTTTAGGTTCCACAGCTTTATTGTTACTTGAAATCAATGGCTCCCACTGTGATTTGATTTTCCATATCAGAGTTGAGAGGGTGGCATTGGGATCCTAATTTGTAAAGATGCTGGAATAGTGGGTGGGTAGATGTCAAGTGATCCCATCAAATGCTAGGTTTTTAAAAATGTGTGAGTTACACAGGCCTAGTGGATGTTCTGTGACTTAGTGATACCACCTCTTGTGACTCAAACAAAGCAAGGAAGAACCAGGACAAGGGACAAGTTAGTGGTCCTGGATGCTTCAAACAAAAGGTCTCCTTAGCTCAGTTAATCTCATTGATGCCTAATTGAGTATCTAATAGCAAGGATCAGTACTTCAAAGGCCCAGCTAAATAAACTTGTTAGCATTTCCAAAGGGGGTGGAGAGTGTTACAAACAGTCATCCATTTGCTTATGGTGGATACTTAAAAGGGAAACTGCTCCTCTGAGTAGATAATGATGTGTGATCTCAAACAAGCCCAAGAAAGGGAGGCGGTGGTAGGGAGTGGTATTGTCTCCCATGCAAAAGCTAAGGACAATGATAGTCTGGAGGGAATGAGGTGGGAGTTGCCCCACTTTGGATCCCTTTGATCAGCTAAGCCCAGCCCTGAGGAGCTGGTGATCCTGCCAGACTGCTGGCGCCTGGCCCTTAGGACTATCTTCTTTTACAACCTCTCAATGCACAATGGATTAAATAGATATGTGCCAAGGGGGAGCAGTCTACTGCCAGGTAGCTTATGGCCTAGAGAAGAGGTGTCAAACTAGTAGCCCTTCACATGTCTGAACTTCAGATTCCAGGTGCCCTAGCCAACTTGTCCAATGGTAAGGAATTCTGGGAGCTGAAGTCCAAGACACCTGGAGGGTCACATATTTGACACCACTGTCTTAAAGGGAAGCGGGAAATTATGACTTATCTACTTGGGATCAAAAATAGAGCCAGAGTTGGAAGGGACTCCAAAGGCAATCCAATCCCATTCTGCTATGTTGGAACAACACAATTGCATTGGCCTTTTTTGCTACTGCATTACACTATTGACTCATGTTTAGCTTGTGATACAATCACAAAATTGGACGAGACTCCATGAGCCATCCAATCCAATCCCATTCTGATACACAGGAAAACACAACTGCATTGGCTTTTTAAGCTGCTGGATCACACTGTTGGCTCATGTTTAGGTTATGATAGTATCACAGAGTTGGATGAGACTCCAAGAGCCATTCCATGCAATCCTGTTCTGCTATGCAAGAAAAGACAATCACATTGGCCTTTTGAGCTGCTGTATCATACTGCTGACTCCAAAGGCCACCCAAAGACTCCAAAGGCTATCCAATCCAATCCAATCCAATCCCATTCTGCTATGGGGAAGCCATTCTGCTAGGACTCAATGGAGCCTTAGTTTCAAATAACAGGAGAGGAGATTCCACCTGAACATTAGGAAGAACTGACGGTAAGGCATTTGAGCTGCTTGACTTCATATTTGTAGTAAAGATAAAGATTTACAATGGCATTAAGCCTAGTTGTTTTTTTTTACTCTGGAGGGTGATTCTCTTCTCCATTTCTAAGTCAAAGAGCCGGCATTGTCTGTAGACACCTCCAAGGTCATGTGGCCAGCATGACTGCATGGAGCACCGTTGAACCTGTTTAGTAGTATAAAGCAAGTTTGTACAGAACATGTGCAGAGTATTTTCTCACAAGTAACAGCTTATGCCTCACACCCATGGAGGGATTACAGTACAGGTAATGGTTTTTGTTTAAAGTGAAAGTATTCATGTAGGACTAAGCCATAGTGATTTTCTTGACTTTCCTGTAGATTCAGATTTTTCCCCCTTCAAATAAAGGTTATACTTTAAATCCTTTAACAGCACAATAGTAGGCATTTGTTGTTGTTGATACAGAAAAATTGGTGACTCATCACACATAGAATGCAGCAAGAAAGTGATTAGATAGCTGCCACTCAACGGCAGTAAAGCATTGACATTTAATTAAACTGATTTCTTTTAGCACTCTAGTGTGCCCTTGTCAGCTGGATAATGCCAGTATTACTTAGCTTCTTGTTTACCTTTGGTATCTGATCCACACAAAAAAGAAAAGAAGAAAAACAAGCATTGAGAATAGCATCCTATGCTAAATATAAGAGAAGCAAATAAAAAGAATAAGGGGAGAGGGAGAGAGAAGGAAACAAACAAAAAATAAATAAAACAGGAAAACTCCTAGAAAATAATAGAGAGCTGAAGCAGGCTACAATTGGACATGGGAGAAAGAAACAATGTACTACATAGCCTGAA